>NC_031768.1:27305860-27424714 GCF_001522545.3 Parus major
CTAACAATTGCATTGTGAATTGATGCTGTGTGTGCTGCTTACTGCATAAACTATTTGGGCATGCTGACTTTTACATGAGTTGTTTGAATGCAACTGGTCCATCAGAAGTAGTATGCAAATCTCTCTGAAGTAAATTTCAGACTGTGATTTGGAAACTTCTCTATACTTGCTGGGGAATTGGCTAGCAGTCTACAGAAACGTATTTGGGCATATGGTATAGGCTCATTTTGCATTTATTTAGCTACTAATGGCATTAAAATAAGCCAAAATACATTAAATACCTCTCTAATAATAATTATCTTGTTAAGAATTTGCTGAAAATACTATTAAAATCACAGATGTGTGTAAAGGCTGTGTAATCAGTGTGAAGGCAAATCCAGGGAATAGGGTCAGTGAGAAATCTGTTGATCTGCAAAGGTTTGCTAAGATGCTGTGTTGCTACAAAAAAAAAAAAATTGGTTGCTCCTGTGGCATTGCAATTTTGGAACAAAGACATAGGGACTTGCTTCGAGGAATGGAAAATCTGACTTTACTGCTACTTTTGTAGTGAAGGGATCATTTTTGTTGAGTAAGGCTGTTGGCTTCCTCAGCCTAAAGGTTTACAACCCTTAAATAGCTCTTCCTGACACTAAGCAGTATCCCTTTCATGTGTTTGAAGTGTGTTAGAAAGGCTGGCTGGCAACACTGGTACTGATGAATGGAAAAGAGAGAAATTTACAACATCAGATACTTTCTTTAAATTGTTTCCCTTGTTGTTAGTTATTACCAAGCATTAGAGTGCCACACTTGAATATAATTAATGTAGTAAATGGCTTATTAGGCACCATCTGAACTTTTGCCTTGTTTAATTATGGAAGCTTAGTGCAGTGGTCTGTGTACAATATTCACCCCAAATAATTGCTTTCAGACTTTTATCTGACTATGGTTATTTTTGGAGCAGCTGCATACATGGCTTTCCCCTGAACTTTGCACTTCTTAGGCTCTCTGCAGTCCTGACACTACATTTTTAATTTGCATAACTAAAAGCAGTTGTGTTTTGATTTTGCTGGTAGTAATTCAGATCAATTGTTCTGCATGCCATTCATATGTTAATGTGCTTTGAGCTTCCTTAAAATTCTCTAATTCATATTTAGGTATCAATCAATCTATGACACAAATGGGAAAGTTGTAATAATTTTCTTTTTCCAAAAGTTTTTAAATGGTTACTCAAGTTAAGTGTATTTCTTCCAGTGACGTTGTATGTACTGAAAATTATGTCGAAAGTGTGAAAGGAGTGGCATAGGATGAAATCAGCACCACTTTATTGTGAATCAGGAATTTACAATAAAGGTTCAGATTCAGCAGACCCTTTATTAAATATTACATTACATATATTAATTTCACAATAAATGCCATCTTCCTCTATTAGAACTCATGGTGACATATTTAGAATGTAAGATCATGTGAAAAGCTGAGTACAGCTACCATATTATACCTGTAAAAACCCCTAATACAGGTTACAGGTTTTGTGGACATTTTGTATTTTAGATCCAGTTTTTTCTAAGGTGCAACCATAGAAAACTGTTTTTCTTGTTCTGTAACACTTCTAAAAAAAATAATTATTTCTTGTAAAGAAATTCAGATTTCTTTTTATCTGGCCTGAAAATTTTACATAGACAAGAATCAGTGCTTCAATAGTTGGCCTTAAGGGCAAAGCATGCCAAAATCATTCTGTTTGCTGTATGCGTTTTTCGGAGATTGTCTCTTTCCAGAAGGATAAACACTTGAAGAGTTAAAAATCAGGGGGCTGTTCCCAATGTTCTTGATGAGGGTCCTTGACCTTGGGAGCTTGCACTGACACAGATGCTCCGGCAGACCTTCAAAGCCCTCTTGGACACCAGTCACTTTGAAGAGGCCAGTTCTTCCATGCTGCTGAAGACGGCCAGGGGCTTGGAGGAGCTGTGGAGGTGGAACAGAGCGTAGCTGTGAGGTGTGGTGGCCTGGATTGCCGTTAGCTTTCATTGGAGATGCAGCCGTAAAGCTCTGTGTGTGTTAGCGCACTGTGCTTTCTGGAAGGCGTGCTTAAGAAATCTAAATGTAAATTAAAAGTAAATGTTATTCATTGCTTAGCTCTGTGGTTGTCATCAGGGTAGGATTCACTGTTTATTGTATTAAATTGTAGGAATGCTATTCCAGAGTAGGGTGTTACATAGCTGGGGTTGTGAAATGACTGTGAGGTAAGAACACAAAATCTTTGTAATAACCAAATGGCTGTTAACTTTGGAAAGGAAAGTTTCTTCTTCACATGTGATATGTATTTGTCTGGATGTATCTGGAAGATACGTGGAAAATGTATCTGTATGTATCTGGAAGATACATGGCCAACCAGCGACAGAGGATTTAGCAAGATGGGGAGATTTGCTCTGTCACTTTCTGAATCCATTATGCCATTGATGGAGCCAGAGGTCTGGAGGGTGTAAAATTTGATGAGGTCTCTTTATAAGATCCTCAGTTTAAAGTAATGGTGCTAAGTTCTGTATTTAATTTTGGTAGTGGAGTTGTCTTTCTGTCCATCACTGGAAGGACTACTTTGGGTCTAGTCACTGTAATATCAGTTGCTCAGCACAGGCTGATCCTGCCTCTGTGAAATACCAAGTCACATCTGCCCGTGTTGTTCTGAGTAAATACTTCTTGTCTATAAAAATGTGGTGATGTACTCTACAATCATAGTCCAAAATGCCCTCAAACATTGCAAAATTGAGTAGTGAAGAGTTTGTCATTCTCTTACGAGGCTGATGCCCAGATGAGAGAATTGTATTTAGGAGAGCTGTTTCAACACAATCTGAAGAATGCAGATATTTTATAATTCGCTATGCAAAACAGGAGGTGTTTGGCTTTGGACTGACAATGGAATATTGGGCCATTCACCCTTACTCTGCATCAGGGAAGGGAGGTCAGTAACAAATGAAAGCTGTTACCATCTGATGGCTGTTCAGTCACCTGTGAAATGTGGTTTCTAATAGACAGGTTTCCACATCATAGGAGCAGCAACCGCAATTAGATGAGCAGAGCCAGCCCCCTTGTCAGAAGCCTCGTAGATCATGCCTCATCTTAGCCTCACACCGATCCCTCCAGTTAAGTGTTTCCGAACACAGCCCAGGGACCTGCGATTGCTGAGTCTGCTGGTGGAGAAAGAGCGTGTTTATTGTCAAAGCTGTTGGCCTTTCTCTCCTGGAAAGGCTTAATCTGTGAAATCAGTAAAAAGTAGAGCCGACAGCAGCATTCATGAGGTCCTGGCTCCATGTGAATAAGTTGCTTGCAAAATGTTCAAAGGTTTCACTGGGTTTAGGATTTCATCCTGTGGAAGCATTATAGAGGGCACCCTGTATCTCCCAGTGATGCTAACTAATCATGTCCAGACGTGGTAGTAGTTAACTGACAAATTGGCTGAGAAGTCAGTGATTAATTTTAACAAATGAGTTTTCTTCAAATGCAAGATCATGCTTGCCAATTTTAACAGTATCCCTATGATAAAATTAGAGGTTTTTATTCTTTAAGCTTCAAATCTGCTTGTGTATGATTTTTTTTTTCCTGTGTCTTAAAACATCTGCCTTTTGTGGGGAGTATCATCGGGGGGAAAGGACAAACACTCATAGAAAAGAAGTGCTCTTTCTTTCCAAAATGCCCTAAAAACCAATGAAATGTTCAAAGTGATTGCAAAATACCTTTTTAGTGCTAAGAAGTATTTAATATATCATTGTATCATGCATTTTGTAAGGCCTCTGGTACCTTCAGAGAACCACATGTCTAATATCCAGACCCATAAAACTAATGAAAGCTTTTGTACCTCCTTTAAGTGGGCTGAGGGTATAGACCACAGTGAACCCCAGTTTGTATTCTAGAGCTGCAGGCTCCTTTCAACAGGAGGGTGGTAGGAAACAAAGCTGCTAGCAAACATACCTGAGTTGGGTCATGTTTTGATCTATTGAGGAAGATGCTTTTAAAATCAAGCTTGCTCGGGCTAAATATATTGTGAGGTGTTAGGGAGAAAGCATTAAGAATAAGTGGAGTGTAGGAATTTTTTGAATAAAGCAGTGTACATTGTGTGACTTTTATTTTCCCCCTAAAGATTGTGATGCTAGCACAGAAATTGCATTATAGCTGCATAGACAAGAAGCCTTCTTTCTTGAAAACACAAATGCAGTCTGTAGGAAAATCAAGCAGTGACTTGTTTTTAGACATTTAACTTGGATACAATCTTGCAGATGGATGGAAGTTTGTGATCAATCCACCTTAACTCCACAGGCCGATCTTTATTAGAGCAGCTGAAGGGCACAGAGTGACAAGGGTGGCTTTACACCCATGAGTTTGTGTGACTGTAACAGTGTGGTGTTGACATTTTCTTTATAATATGCCACCTAATTTTTGGAATCTTATCAATCACCCATAAGCCATGTGTTCTGACATAAAGCATAGTTAAAAGGTCTATCTATAAAAAATGGAAAGAGAAGTTTTACCAAGTATAAAAATGATTGTTTTGACAAAATAGAGAAGAATGTGGCATTAACAAAGAAAACACATTTTTCTTTTGCTTTCTTTTGTTTTTTTTTTAAACATGCGTAACTCTCAAGCACCCTTGGATTTAAAAGACATTTAGAGACGGACCTTTAGAAAAGTGGAAGTCTCTTTAAACATCGTTTCTTTCATTGTCTTGACAAACCTTGAAAAGTAGTTTCTGTGCCTGCACATTTCAGAAACAGTTTTTAGGGGTTTTATTACGTGCTGAAACATATGTTTATAAAAAAGACTATAACCTGGTGGAAAAAGTGTCTTATAATAATAAACCTGTCGATGGGCCATATGCTGCCATCAGTATGTTTGAAAAAAATAAATTCTTCTACAAGTGTTAAGTAAGTTTACAGCTTGAGTGTTAAGTTAGGGGTCAGGCTGTGACTCGCCCTTTGCGGATTGAGAGGGGGAGGAAAGTGCCTGCGGATCCTGCTCATGCTCTTTTCATTAGCTCGCAGGGCGGCAGGCGGGCTGGAGCTGGGAAGCACCCTTCCCAAAGGGCACTGGGGCTGGAGTATGTGAGCACAGGGCTAAATATTTGGTAAAACTCGAGTGAACATTGTGTGGTCTCTCCTGAGAAGAGCACACCTCTGAGTTAGATTATCTGCATTTTAAAGGTGACAGAAGACGTATTTGAAGTTGGTACAAATAAAAGAGCTCTGATAAATCTCCAATTGGATAAGAAATTTGGAAAAAAAAAAAATCTGTTCTCACTGCCTACTAGGTAGATAATTTTTATTTTATGTGGGTTTTTTGGTGATTATAGTACAAGTTTTGGTTTTTAATGTCGGGGTCGTGGTCATTACAAAGTCTTTTTTTTTTTTTTTTGAAGAGCAAAAGTAAGATGTGGAAGACCAAAGGATATCTCATTCTTAAAAGGTGATTTCTATGTGGAATACATGTTTGGTAAATGTAGATTTGAGCCTATTTTACTTTGGATTCACTCGCGCAGCTCCTGTGAATGGGAGTCATGCTTGTGTGCATCTCCAAAAGAATAAGTCTCTTTGTAACACTGTTTCCACGTGGAAACATACTTCACTGGGAAGTGTTTTAATAGCCTAATGTTTCCCACCACTAGTCAGCTGTGCACTGCTTGTTTCCCCAGCAAGGTAGCAGGTGATAGTCATTGTCAAAGGAAATATCAAAGACTAAGAATTGTTTAAAGTAGTTGACCATGCTGAAAGCTGTGTCAAGTGATACATGTGGTTACCATGGTACCTATGATCAGAATCAAGATTGTGAACGGAACAGTCCCCATCAGGAGTGAGTTCCTTATGCACAGTCTCTCCAGGGTTCATCAGGCAAATTAAAAGTTTGTTCAGGGGAGCAAATTTGCTCCTTGAGGGCTGAAATCTTCCCCCTGGGTGTTCCTGTCCAGGAGTCGAATGCCCTGTGTAGTGTCTATGTGTACAAGGCTCCGAGTCTAGAAGTGGGTCTTGGGGACCAAGAGAGTGGAGCAGAGAGGGGGAATCTGCTGCAGTAGAAGCACCCAGACCCCTGCCCAGGTTCTGCAGTCAGCATGGAAATGGAAAATATATTGGATCAGTAATCCATGGAGGAAAGGGTAGGGAACAATGTCAATGCTCACTGAGAAAAATTTTGGGGTTCATCAGAGAGTAAGGCTAAGTATGGATTGAAGGAGTAGGAAGAGGACACTAAGGGGAGGAAACCATCTGTGTCTGGTGTTTGCTCACCTGCTCAAGAGTGGCACTTTGGTACTGGCAAGGAGGGGGAGCACCCCAGGACCATTTCTCTCCAGCTTGACAGCTTCTCTCCCCATGGAATCTGTAAAGTCCAGCCAAGTTCTTACACCCAGTTGGACCTGAGGGAAGGGTCCTGGGCTTCTGGGCTGCCTCCTGAGCACAGCTGATGAGGTGATGGAGGAGCCTGCAGTGGGCCAGGCTGGCTTGCCTGCAGCAGGCACAAGCCAACATGTGCTGTTAACAACTGCAGTGCTCAGAATTTGCACAAACCCACATCTAGTAATAAAATAGCCTAGTCAAAGGAACCTAGTAGCCAAGCAAATTTGGAAGGTCTAAGCCAACCATTTTTAAGTTGTGGTGAGCCAAAAAAAATTAGGGAACAGTCCAAGAAATGGAGAACACTTCACTTTTCAGGAACTCTCATATCTTCAAGATGCCTTGGCCGATCTACCTCAAACTTTCCAGAGGAGCTTTCCTTGGCATGAGACCACAACTCTGAAATTTCATGTGACTGGCTTTTACTTTGTTGAAGTTATGAAGGTTAAAACCAGAGTTTGTTATAGAAAGCTGATGTATCCACTAGAAATATTTGTGCATACTTAATATTCATTCCATTGTCATTGTTCACTGCTTGTTCAGACTGATTGTTATTTTTGCTATTTATTTCAGATTTTTTTTTTTCCAAGGAATTCAGAGCGGTGTAGGTTGAGCCAAAGTGTGCCTGGCTGGCTGTAGGCACATGTGGTAAGGCAGAAACGCTAGCTGGAGAAGGATTTGCACTTGGAGTCCTACTCCCACTGTACTGTCACTGAGAGCTTTTTGCAGTGTCTGCTTTGAGAGATCACGATTTAGTACAGCTTTTCCCTCTCTGCTCAGTAGAAGAAAGTATCTCTGTTGGCTTAGTTATACTCTCACCTCAAGGCAAAAAATGCTTCTGACTGATGGCTGGCTTGGCATTTAGGGTTTCCCTAATGGCAGCTCCTGCTGTGGAAAGCTGTGAAGGTGGCAATGGCTTAAGATGGGGATCAGTATTCTCCATGTGTGCTTTTGAGCTGCTCTTCATTGTGTCTAAACATCTGTAGGCTGAAATAGACTGTCTAGCTTTCAAAATTGCAAGATTTCAGATAGGCATTAGAAAACAGAGAAAATGTTTGTGGGCCTGGAAGTTCCTTTTGTTTTTCAAGTTAGAGGCACCTTAGCAGTGACTTCTATATAGGGGTGGGGACCTGGTTGTGCACCAGCCCTTTCCTCTGCTCTGACTGCTGTTTTCTGAATGATGTGAAGATCAAAGCATGCTATTGCAGATACTAGCTATTGTTGGACGAAGCCAAATGAGCAAAGGTCTCTAAATATTTTGTATTTCAAGGCACTGAATTAGTTTGATTGAGCCACTGTATAGACAGAACAAGCAGGGCTGGAACAGGTGTCAGGCTAGAATGAGCCCTCACCCTGAGGCAGGGGTTGAAAAGTGTTTGAAGTCACTGCTTGTCTGTATTTTTCTTTCTGGGGTTTAAGTTATAAAGCTCCAGGAGAGACTTGGCAAAAGGCAGGAGGTGCTGCTCCTGAAGAGACAGGGCTCTGTGCAGCACTGTTTGCTAGGGCTGTCTTTTAGGCAGGATCACTCAGCATTTGCAGAACTCTGCAGGTGATGAAGCCAGGAGCTGCTCTGTGTATCTGTGCAAGGCCAGTCTTTGTCCTCTTTGCCATCTGTACTGCTACTGGCTAGCAGCTGTAGCAGAGGGGCATCCCTGCTTCTTGCCTAACACAGCCGGCACCAAAAATACAATTGTTACAGTAATTTACCATGGGTTAATTCCTGTAAAAGGCTATCTGCATAAAATAACAATCAGTTGGTTTTCTATTTGCTCAGGTCTTTTATTGTTAGGAGCACTGAAAAGACCAACAGAGTCAGCTAAAAATCAATGTGCTTCTATACAGGCAGCTACTGAGAAGGGTGCAGGTAATGTGATCACAGCTACTAAACCAGTGATCAGATATACCACTACAGTCTGCAAAAACCTCAGAAAACCCTATGGAAAACTCCTGGACCACAGAATTAAAATAATTAAGTCTGAGCACACTGTATGTGTGGAACTTGCTTCTGTCCTGTGTGACATTAGGCTCTTTATTTTTGTTAAACAGTAACAAGTTGCAGTTGAAAGTGCCCTGAGAATTCTTCAGGTGATGATAGCACCGAAACCATCAAAGTGGAAATGCAAAGCAAAATATGTAGCTATGAGAATGCATCTTTTGATTCCTGAGTTAGCTTAGATAAATATCACTGCATGGCATTGGAGTGCCTGCATAGTGACTCCCTGCATGATTTCTTCAGTAAGCAGGGCCTCAAAGGAGGAGGTCACCTCAAAGAATTTTTGTCTTCTTGGAGTTTCTAGAAATAGTATGTCTGCACTCCTCAGGCTGCAAAGCTGAGTTACTACTGGTGCTGCTTCATCCCGTGCTCCCAGGTGGAAGTTTCCAAGGAGTGTGATAAACCCATTGCACAAGCTGAGAGAAGGACTAGAAAACTGCAAAGCCTGTAGTACTGCAATATTATGGTATTGTCTACTGCTGAAATAACCCTGCTGTGTTTGGAAGGTCTCAGGCATACCAGCACCATGGTTAATCAGTCAAGCAGCCAATAGTAATTCATAGCCTTGACTGCTGAGAAATTCATCATGGCTAAGACAGACATCTGATCCAGCTCAAGAAAGTAAAGGCATCTTCCCACAGCAGTTTGCTTTTTGTCTGAGATGCTTTAACACCGTTTCTGAATTTTCTCACTTATTTTCCAAAGAATAGTTTGTAAAGTATAGCTAATTATAAGTATCCCCTTAAACCTTTGATATTTGTTCCTTATTTACTGGCCTTTAACATTTTAAGTAAATGAGGCAGGAATGCTAACAGCCAGACAATAATACAACCATGCAAGGGCAAGAAAGCTGTTAGAGGGACACTAGTGGGGTTTTGTGACCCAAAACTAAATTATGAGTGCTGAATCTACCCTGTAAGTATGTGTTGTGAAGTGTGAAGTCTTCCTTACCTTCCTTACCACTGAATTAAAGTCAGCCACTTTATATATGATAATTCCCCTTCATTGTTTGGAATTGGTTATAAGCAGAAGTGTGGTCAGCAGCAGCAAAGCAACAAGAGAGTTCCTCATTACCCTGCTGCCTAAGTTTCTCAGAAAGTAAAATTCAATGCCACATCACTTTCACTGTGGTTTAGGGATACAAACTGAAATTGAATTTTTTGTTCAGAGCTCCTAAACAAAAAAGGTACGGTTTAGTTCTTTGAAATGCAGTATCTTTTAAAGCAAAAGATTCCCTTCATTTATTTTATACTGATCTGAAGTGAGGTTACTAAAGAAGACAGTTGCAAGTCCCATGTATGCAAAGTACTTAGGGAAAATGTCAAGTGACTTGGAAACAGGCATGCTAAATAAAAGTGCCATCAGGAGAAAGAGAAATTGGGTCAAGACTCCTAGCAATGCGACTGGTTCATAGGTCTTGGGGTAGAGAATAGAGGTAATACTTCTGAATTTTGTAAATCAAGGGGTAATTATAGTGATATGGTGATGCCAGAAGAGACAGACCACTGTAATCTGGAGTTATCAGTCACTGGCTGAAATGCTGGAGAAATAGTAACAGTAGAGAGAGTACATAGAGTACATGAAGTATTT
This sequence comes from Parus major, assembly GCF_001522545.3. Taxonomy (NCBI): domain Eukaryota; kingdom Metazoa; phylum Chordata; class Aves; order Passeriformes; family Paridae; genus Parus; species Parus major. The sequence continues at coordinate 27,315,791 of NC_031768.1, forward strand.
ATTATATTAACTGTATTATTTTTTCAAGAAGACAATGCTTTTGGAGAGCTAACGTTGTATACTAAAAGTCTATGTTTTCCCTGATTCTCTGATGCCTAAGCCAAGTGAATTGATTTTAAACTGAAGTGTGCCCATTTTGTACAACAGTGTGCTTGGCAGAAAAGTGATGTATTAGAATTCACATAAACTTGGATTCTTCAGCTCCCAGAAAGGAGACTGTATATGTTACCCACTGATGGAAACATGGGCTCCTCTACAGTGTGCCCTTGGGCATGTTCTGTTGAAGTGTCTTGAAAATACATGATTATTCCTCATGTGCTTGTCCATGTGCAGTTTGTTTATGGAGACTGTGACATTTACAGTATCTGCAGTCTGGAATACTGCTTTTGCCATAGCTTTAAATGATTACCTCCTTTTACTAGAAAACCCTAGGAGATCTAGGCAAGGCAATTGCATAGAACACTTAGCAAATACAAATGGGTAACTGCATGTGGTGATAAAGTTAGAAAACACTTTAAAGAAATCAAACTTTCCATTAGCCTGATCTGAACCATACAAATTCTTCTTTAATTTCTCTTCCCTCATGGTATAAAAGTCTGCTTATTCTTTCATCAGAAATGATTCAGACCTGAGGGACACTTGTAATTTGGAAGTAATTAGTAAATAAGTCAGATAAATACTATCCATTGAGATTTGTGAAAGCGCATTGGATAGGATTCTTAAAGAGCTGTATCAAATCTGAACAATTAAAGCTTAAAAAAATTATCTCTAGTTAGTATGATAAGTCCATTTCATCATAAATTAATTCACTGTTAATAGTTTCTGCTGCTTTTGGAGCAATCTGAAGAGGTTTAGGAATCTGAAAAAGAAGTTAAAATAGAAGAAAATCTGTAGTAGCACAGCATCAATGTGTAATAGCACAGATTCTGACTTGCAGTGAGATCTTGCTTGTTTGCAAATGCCATCAGTGGGGTTCTGGGTCCAGAGCTGAACCTCAGATCTGTGGGTGTAGGTACTCGCTCCTCCCCATCTAACTTCAAACAGTATTTCTCTTGGCTCTTGTAGGGCATAACATATTATCTGCCTTCTCATTTAAGAAAAGTTCAGTGGTTGTTTTCTTATGCTGAAGTCAAAAAACCCAGCCCCAGGCTGTTACTGTTCGCAACTTTGGGCCCTTTAAGTGGGAACGCAGAATCTGAGGTACAAGATACATTTGAATAAATGTGGTTTGTACGTAGACCAGTCAACAACTGCTCATAAATTCATCTTAAGATCTTTATATCTCTCTACTTAAATGTCACTTCAGGATTGTGAGGTGCTACAGAATTCTCCTGTAGTTTTGCATGAATGCACTGGTGGGGTAATGGGAACACACAGAGTTCTGCCATTACTTCCTGGGAATAACCTGGTGTCCCTCGTGACCTTCCAGGGTCTGTTAGATCTAATATCAGGTTTCACATTTGGAGGGTTTATATAACAGAAGTCACTACAGTTGCTGGAAGTACTATGAAATGATACAATGCATTAAAATGGATTAAAGCATATATATTGTTCCCATATAAATTTCCTTCTGCTTTATTGGATTGATAAATTTGGTTTAATCAATTCACCAAATCAGGTTTGGTGATTGATAGGTTTACTACTAGTGGCAAGTGTCTTACCTGATTACCACCACCTTGCTGTACTGTCTCATGTCCAAGTACTGATTCATAAGAATTTTACTCTTTTCCCAGAGCAGAACAAGCACAACAGACTGTTTTTCATAGATACTGAAAAAAGAGTTTGGAGCAGATTGAACACAGCTGAACACCAGAACATGAGTCTCGTCACTGCTTGACATCATTTATGATTGCTACTAATATATCTGTTTGCATTTTTATACTCGTCTTTAGTATGAACTTCAACGCATTTTTCTCCAACATTAAAGAAAACCCTGACAACCCAGCCCGATGGAAGCAGGACAGTTTTGCTTTGCTTGGAGTCATCCTGTGTAGTACAGTCTATCTTCTATCTGCTTTAGAAGTTTTAACTCTTACTAAGACATCTCTGTTAACATGCTGACTAGAAGTATAGAAGTAATCAGAAAATAAAAGCAATAATCCTGATTTTAGAAATGTTAAGCATTAGTTTTTAGATCAGCCTAATATTTTTCCCTGTTTATTTACTGTCTGGATGGGATTGAAGAAGACTAAACCCCATCAGCAGAATGTTTGATAGGATTGGGTGTTGCTGAGGAACCAATCTATGTTAAAACAAGGATTTCTTTTTCAGAACAGTCTCTTTTCATGTTGGTAGAGAAAACCTTCTGATTGATTTAGGGCAGTGAATTGGCTTTACTTCATTACTTGTCTCATGCCTTTAGCACTTAGAAGCTGCAGGCAAGGATTGGGGGTTGTATTATCCTCAGCAAGGGTCAAAATAAATGTTTCATCTCCAACCTTGCAAACTCTTTTCCTAATTCGCACAGTGGTTGGTTTGAGGGTTGCCAGTAGTTTTCCTAAATGGCAAATGATGCCATGGTGAGAGAAAACTCCTGTTTCCTGGGAAGGGCACGAGCCAGAAGAGAAGCGAGCACTGCCTGTGAGGAGGCTCCCTGGGAAAGCGAGCCAGGTGGGTTTGCTAGGGCAGTGTGGACACACCCCACCTACTCCTTGCCAAGGGGGTCTGTTCCCATGGATGCTGAGTTGTCAGTGTGCAGGAGAGGAGAGGGTTTCAGGTGTTTCTGACATCTTGAGGAGAGGATGGCTACATGCAGTGTTGGGCAAGAGGATGCACTTTCTCAGCAGATGCATCTACATCTTGTAAAAAGAGTGTGCAAAAGACAGCAGGGGTGGTGTGCATGTTTTGGCTGCTTAAAGGGAGTCTTAGAAGGAGGGCTTTTTAATGAAATCAGTGGTATTTCAAAGACCTTCCTGTTGGCTGGAAACCAAGAAATGCATAGCCAGCATTTGAAATACTAAGAAATATTATAATGAAAATTTGATTATTCCACCTGTTGAACAAAAGGGAATATATTACATATATACTGGTTTGTTTCAGGTTTTAAAGTCAGTATTGAAATTGAGGCTTTATTCTAGAGATAAAGGCACCAAAAAAACTCTACCAAGTATCTTGGAAAGTAAAGTATTTACTCTTTCACAGATTTGTCTGTAGTAGCCTGTAGATCTCAGAATACAAGGATTTAGGTTTTGTTGTCTCTTATGATGGTGAAAATGACCATCAAATGGTAATTCCACAGTTATATCCAATGAGGAGGGTCTCAATCTTATCCCAACTGTTATAATAAAAACAACTAATGTAAATAATCTTGGGAGCTAGCCAGCTCTGTCTTGCTTCTCACTTACCTCAGCTTCTCATTGTTTTAATGGTGTCAGAGCTTTCAGAGAACCTAGTGTTTTTAATACTACCTTCCATCTTGTACAAGTCAGTTGTATTTGTAGGGAGTGAATGGCAAGTGCTGGGGGAAAAGGTTCTTGTGTGCTGCACATGGGTGTTGATAATCGATAAAGGGGGGAAGATTGAAGCACCCAGCCAGCAACCTTGGCTTGTCACTATTGCTCGTGCCAGTTTTCATGTTGGTAGTTGTTGGAGATCTCTGTGTAAAATTTCCAGACAGATAGGATTCAAGTTCCAGTGGTTCATGTCAGGTTAGAAACAGCTGTATCCCCCACAGAAGAGATTTCTGTTGATCTAGTCATAGTTTAAACTAATTTTGCCCACAGCCATGCATAAAACAGTGCCAGAATGGAGAGAGAAAGAAAGGAGGAGGGGGGGAAATACTAATACCACTTCATTTTGTTTTAGGAAGCCAACCAAAATATCCCAGCTAGTGTAGGTTGGCTTATTATCAGCACAGTCATGTTAAGTATTAAAATATACAAAAAAGAGGGGAAAATCGTTTCAGTCCAGGAAATTTCATTTTTAGATTGTAATGTAACAAAGGGCTAAACTGACTTCATCCTTCAGTTTGGCAAGCCTTCTTCCAGGATGAAATTTTTCATTCAAGCTTTTAGACTAAGGCAAATAAGCACATAGAAAACATGTTATTTGTATGTATATATATGAATATACAGAAAAGAGATGTTAACAATGGTAATTATCTAAATATTCTCCTGCAATTACTTTGCTAACATAAGCAAATGGGAACTGGCACTGAGGTAGAGCTGAGAAATAGGGAACAATTTGTTTAACATTGTTCTGTATTAGAGTTTTTAAACAGGGGCTGACTTGCTTGCTTTCTGGAACAAATGTAAAAAGACATACTGCAGTCTAATAAAGAAGTTAGTAATTAAAAGGAAAACAAAACAGTGCCTACAGTGTTAGAAATATACAGTAAGAACATACTTGGCAGATGTAAAATATACCACTAGACAGAGATGTGGATAATCAGAATATCTCAGAAATGTTGCTTTTGTGTGGAAAATCAAAATTCTCCAATCACTTCTGCCTGGAAGAGTTAGTGAATTTGGTCAAGTTTTTTGTGATGGGATTGACACAGGTCTTTTGTAACTGTACTCTGTTCATGTGTGTGTTAGTATAACTGTTTCCTTCTTTAAGGAAGCAATTCAGATTGCCCTTTTTCAGGGCAATTACTGCTGTGTTAAGTTCAAATAATATAGCATCTAAAAACATTTATGGAGCAAAGAAAAGAAGCCTTTTATTCTAACCTTGCCAAGAGCAGAAATAAAATGAGCTGTTGTGCTGGAAGTGTAGAACTGCATGAGGATTTGTAACGTCCTATTTCTCGTGGTTTAGTCTTGTGTGCAGCCTGAGATTTGTGTGATTTAATGAGACTGTGATTCGTTTATCCTGTCAAGCTTTAAATAAAAACCCTCAAAGCACTTCCTTCCTTTTTTGAATTATGTGTTTTTGCAAGTACAGTATCAAAAGCTGTCCCTTAAAAAGAGGGAGGGGAACCCGATACAGTTATGTATGTTGGCTGGATTTTTTTGCTTCTGTTTTATTAGACACTGAGTAGTATTATCCATTTCTCTGTGCCTCTGTGCCTTTCTGTCTTGTTTTGGTGCATTAAGAGGTTCCTGCCATCCTGTTCAGTTACACATGAAAACAGAACATAAGCACAGGCTGCTCCTGAACTCTGCTTTTGCAGGGGGGAATGGGATTAAAACCTTCTTCTGTGGGTGGGGAGTAAGTCCCACAGAAAGCCAGGCTATGCCAAAGATGGGCATAAACTGCTTGTGTTGTGTGTCCTCAGGCACTGTCCGTGCCTGTATTTTGGAGCATCCCTGCATGGGGTGTGAAGTAACATTCACAGGGGAAAATATGTGCAACTCTTCTGGGTGCTGATCCAAAGCTCAGTCTGGAAGTGCCCTGGTGCAAGGGCTCTGCTCCAGCTGCAAGGACCAGGATCAGTGCTCCAGGGTTCTCTTTACCTGTCACAGGGGTGGCAGGAAGCAGCACACTGACCTGGGAATGGCCATCCAGCATAAGGGGAGAAAGACACAGTTTGGGTCCTGCCACTCACCCAGCTTCCCATCTGCTGAGGGAACATGGCAGCTTCTTTCCCATCTTGGGAGGAAGAGGGTAGGATGCTCAAGTCCAGAGCCTTCCCTCAGCAGTAGCAAGGCCCTCATGGTGTTTCCCCAAAGGGAAGGATGTGATCATTCTGGTGGGAGGAAGTTTTCACTTCCAGTTCTCATCCCTGTGGTGCTGAGGTGTCGCTGCCTCTCTGGCAGGTGTTGTTTTGCTCCTCCAGTCGCACTATGGGCGCAGTTTATTTTCAGTCTCTCTGCCTTCCTGCCCTCCATGCTGCCCTGCAGCCAGGCTTCCTTCTCTCCTGGCCCAGTGCCACAGCCTCCCCCAGCCCCTGCTTCTTCCTCCCTGTGTTGGTGTTAAACTCACTTCCTCCTCATTGACCTCACTGCAGCAATAAAACTAAATACCTTAATAAAGTGGTTATGTATGAGTGGAGGGTGTGCAAGTAAGTGATGGCCATCAGTCTGGTCACCTTGTTTCCACACCTGGCTTTTATCTCCAGCCAGCTTGATGTTTCAGTCTACACAGCATTCAGCTTCCTAGGACCTTCATGGTGATCAGATCCCCTGGGAGCAACTGCAGTTCCTCTGCAAGCTGCAGTTTGTGAGGGGGAGGAAAGCTGCAAAGGTAGCACAGAAAAATTACCTGAAGCTCTGAGGTTTGATCTGCAGAGGAACTACTGAGGTGTAAGAGTGGAGCCTGCTGGGATGGTGTCTGTGCGAACTGAGATCCCTTTGACTATGCAGTGGCATGCTGAATGTCACTTGGGAAAAGTGACTTGCACTGTCTTTGGATATTTGCAGTGGTTTTATATTGATGTGGATACGAGTGGATTTTTTCCCCGCTGCTGTTAGGATTGAGGGACAGTGCCAGTGGCAGCTGAAATATGACCAAAACCCATCCTAAACACCCAGCTGGTAGATCTGAAAGGACAGTAAAGATTCTTCATCTGCTTTTTTACTGTGTGTGAGGGCATGCTAGGGACTGTGGCCAAAGTGGTGGTTGCTGCTGTGATGGAACCAAGCTCCACCGGCATTCGCAGCAGCTTGAAGCAGCCTTGAGCCTTTGCATCTTGCTGTGAACAGGGCCAGGACACAGCAAAGGTGTGGCAAGGGCAAACTGCAACAAAAGGGGTCAGAAGTAGATACTGCTGAGTGCAGGTAGTACATGGTCTGTGAGGCACTCCTTGAGAGGCTGTGGGGGGTGATTTCTGCTGCGAAAACTGCTTGTCTTCACACAACTGTGTGACACTTCTGCCCCTTTGTAGTTTTGATTAAAGAGCCTGGAAGTGATTTACACTGAAGCTGTACCGAATTTCACGTGAAGTGGTATGTAGTACACTTCTGTAGAAACCCTCAGTTAAAATAACAAGATTGTGGTCTGCTCATAACCAGTCTGGAAAAGCCAGAGAGGTTCAGCTGTCTCCCCTGGCCTAAAATTTTTGTGAGGTGAATTTTTTGAGTGGTGAATCACAGGACACGTCAGAGTGAGAGCCGTCCCCATGGCTCCTGAGAAAAGCTGCTGCAGGTTGGGTAGGTGGAGGATGATCTGTGAGCTGCAGTCAGTCACTGGGAAACCAAGTTCTCCCTGACCATTGCTGCTGTGTTAAACATTTCCACTGGTGGTGGGAAAGTCTGTGTGTGAAGGATCAGAGCTGGTACGGCTATTTTTACTTCCCTCCTGTCAGCCCACACTCAGACAACCTGTATGTGGTCTGTGGGCTGTGGGAAAGTGATAGCTGGCTTCAATGCCAGAAAGCTTGAACTTGATGATGGAGTGTGGAGACTAGATAGATATCAGATGCACAGAAGATAACTCTGACCTTCCACTAAGCCCCAGAGATTGATGCATCTAAGCCTCCATGCTCCTACATAATAATCTAGGACGCATTCCTTGGCAGAAACCCCACTGAGCATTTCTCCAGCTGCCGGGTTGCCAGCTTGAGTGAGTTTTACTGCAAGTTTCACTATATTTGGCAATTTTCTTACAGCCTAAGCTCCTGGAAATGGGTCATTAGTAAAAATAAATAAATAATAACAAAAAAAGGTCGCTTCACTCCCACCCCCTTTAACTTGAAATCCTAGGTTTTATCAGAGAACAGGCAGACTGCCTGCCTGCATCCTCACAAGCAAGAGCCTGAGACCGCTCTTTCCGAATGCTGACTTGGGACACCTGGCTCACTTCTAGTAGGTGATTCAGGTTAACATCACCATCATTTGAATACCTCCCAAGGAATTTTCTCTAAGTAGATAAATACAGGTTTATCTAAGGCAATAGTGGGGAAAAAGAAGAATCCTGCTTCAGATTTCTTTGGGTGTTTTTTCTTTATTTCAGAAGACAATTTCTTAGGTTTCCACAAAAAATACTGAATGCAGCTTGACTCCTCTGAAGGAAAGAGCCAGATCTATCGAGACTAACAGGGAAGTTGTCCAAAAGAGATTCATTAATTAGGAGGCCTAATCAGAGCCAATAAGACAAATGCACAGGCCATCCACAGACTAATATACATCTTTTGGCAGTCACCACTCCCCACAGGCTTGCCTGTCTGTTGCTGCCTACTGTATGGCTTCCACCACAGAAATGATGTGATAACACTAAAACCAATTTGGCACTTTCCACATGAGAAGACGAGTGTATTCCCCACCCTGGAAATGCAGCCTCCAGCTGTCTTGCCCTATGCCAGAGCTTTCTTAATACTCTGGAATTAGCTGACTAAGAGATGAAGCAAACTAACAGAGCATTTGCTATCTGTTCAGGCCGCCTAAGCTTTCTTTCCATCAAATAAACCTTGGTCTGATTCTCAGCCCTTTGGGAATGGTTGCCCACAGCTAACATTTGCTACCCCAAATAACCCTGTGGTGACCTTCGCTACAAAGCTGCAGCCAGGAAAAACCCTGTTTAACATAACAGTGCACATCTTAGCACATCAACTTGAACCATCCTGACCTCTGAGCTGCCAGGGTCTGTACAAATTAATTTTAACAATAGACAGTGTTGAAAGGAAGGAATGTTTCAAAGGAATTAAAAATTCTCCCTTATCCAGCTCTTCTCATTTAAGAAATAGTCAGGAGGCCTACTTTAGAAAAATGAAAAGTGCTCCTTGTTGCAAAACAATGGGCTTTATAAAAGGAGGGGAACTCTTTGGTTTCTTGCATCTTAGCGTGGCAAGATGAAATTTCCCACAAGTGGGTGCTGCTTCTGGAAAATCAGCCTTTAATTTCCACTGGGGAATTGCCTTTATTTCCTGGGATGCCTCAAAGATGCCATTGGGGTTTGCCTTTCTTTTTCACAGCTGCTGTTACTACTTACTACTTCTATTAAGCAAATAAGTAAGTCTTCCCTTTCTGCCCACTTCACTGGTTTGTACCTTGCCTCGTGTTTTCCAGGGTTTTTGTGTGAATGTCCAGACTGGAAAAGGAGAAAAGCCATTCTCCATATGGTAGTTGGACCTTAAATGAGTTAATGATTGAAGGAGCCCATCAGAAGGGAGATACATAGGAAAATTAGGTTTTCAGCCTCTGGGGCAAAACAGGCTTATCACTTCGGCTGAAGAGGAAGCTGGGTTGGGTTCAGTCTCGGGTGTTTCCCCCAGGGGTAGACTTATTCCTCTGCTCCTCCTCTGCAGCAGCTTTGACTCCAGCAGTCTGTAAGTAGAGAGAATTATTACAGCAGGGGGGTGAAGTTGGAGACAATAAGAAATGCTAATGATAATTAAAAAACTTGTGTAGAACTGCTTTAACAGTTTAAAAGCTGTATGTTGAGCATAGATAAAAGAGATGGAAGCTTATTCCTGAAGCATCCAGTGGACTTCAGTAACTGCACCCATGAAACCACCCTTTTTTATTTATTTAGCCCGTGTAATTTGTTGCAATCGTCATTTCTAGTTTCCTTCACAAATGCTTTTCTCTTTGCAATTGAGATGTGCTGCTGAAGGCAGCACAGGGCAGGAATCCAAGTGAATCCCCTGATGGTGCTGAGGAAGACACCCCTTTGAGCAGTGGAGAGGTCTGATGCCAGCAGGAGGGTGGTGGGGAGCATGTGGAACCGCTGCCCTCTCCTCCCAGACGTTTTCAAAGCCAGGGACTGTGAGATCTGAGAAGCAGCAAGGGCTGAGGGGGAGAGGACTGGATGTTTAGTGTAGAGGGAGATAAGATAAACTGATATTTCTCTGAACTTAGTGCAGCTTTCGACACACAGCCTTCAAGATCCTGTGAGGTTGTACAGGTCCTCTTGCAAGTAATACAGTAATGACCTTGAATTTGCTTCCAGCTCAGCTGTACTGCTGGAGGACAAGGCATTTCTTGTGAGCAAAAAACATTAAAGCAGCACAGAGATTTGCCGGTCTTCCAAGAGATTTGGGTATCCTTTCTGAGGCCCCACTTGCAACAAGGAATTGCAGATAAGCTTTTGCAGTAGCTAATGTGTAAAGTTTTTGAATTTATTCTCACTGGTGCCTCTCCTTTTGCTTGTAGTGTTGACAAATATACTGTTGGATGCTGTCTTTTGTTTTACTTGGGCATTTTTTGCTGCACAAAGAAGCTAATCATATACACATATCATATATGTGCATGCTGCCAAGATGAGTTTGCTTTCATGACATAGGTGTTGTGGAGGGCTTGGGGGCAGATTTTTGTTTGCTTTAATTAAAAAATAATAATGCAACTCAGTCCTTTTTCAGATTGTAACCTGAATGCTCAGTCTTGACTTTTTGTGCTGAGGCAGTCTGCTGTGCTAAACACATATGATCACAGACAATTAGAAATTTGTAGTGTCACACCCAAATTAAGGCAAAACCTTTCTATTTCTTAGCAACTTCTGGCTATAAGATACAACAAAACTTGTGGGGGGAGGAGGAATGAACAAATTGTAAGATTGTGTTATAGATTAAATTGTGGACTTGCTGGACTTGCTACGTGACTCCATGGAAAATACTAGTGACCTCTTCCTTTGACTTTGACTTCCTGCAAGCTTATCTGTTAAAAAGATCATGGGAGATGCTTCCATTGCAGATCCTGTAAGAAATGTATATTCAGCAGGAGAAACATCTGACTGAGCAAAGACTAACTTACACAGTGGTTTGGAAGCCACATGTTGAAAAGTGCTGGGGAAACACATCAGGGAAAATGATAAAAAGAGATGAAAGCAGTTCAGATGGGTGAAGAATGCTGATTTTAAAATGCGAACCATCTGACGACTGATGAGTGGGCAGGTTGCAATAACTTCAGGGCAGACCTAACTTGCACAACAGCCATATAGTGTAAGGCAACTCCCACAGGACATCACCTGCAGTGATTTAAAATTGGAAGGTGTGGGAGTGTTGAGGTACTGCAGAGAGCAATCTTGCAGCAGCAGAGTGCAAGTAGGAAATAGGTCAGTTGGAGTGATAGCTTTCTTCTATGTGGTTTGTGTGAGCCAAGCCAAACGTATGTGGAGCACTGGGTTATCACAGTCATGATTTTTATTTTTTTTTTCCTTTTCCGTGTATTAGAAATTGCAATGAAATTTGGTCATCCAAGCGTAACTTTATGAATCCTCCCTCTGTCTGGACACTGCCTTGAGCCCCAAAGTCAGCTGTTTTTCCCTAAAGTTCTAGGCTTTGTCTAGATCATTAAAAGAGAGTGTGTTTAGAAACGTAATAGTGCGGTCTCACATTCTCAGGAGGTCAGCAGAAACGCAGCCTGAAGTATCTCTGCTAATACCACCTGCGGTTTGTTCTCGCCTCTGCATTGTGGTAGGCGATTTCCCCGTTTGTGCTGAAACAACTGGATGTGTGACCACACCGAAGTGGATAAAGGGGCTGACCCAGTTTAAAACAAAAAACTCCTACACAACTAAAAAAAAACCTTTAACATGTATTTCCCCTGCTGTATCAGTTCCAGACACGGGGGTGTTGGCAGCAGCAGAGGCACAGTGCAGGAATGAAGGACAGAGAAGAGAACGTCTTACACTGGTGTTACTGCTGGGTTCTTTTTCATGTGAAAACACAATCTTAGTTACAGCTTCAGTTTAAACTTTGCACTCAGCTTTGATGTACTTCAGGAGCTTGCAGAAAGGTGATAGCATGTGGTGGCTGTGGTTTTGGTCCCTCCTGATGGCGGTGTGAGCAGGCAGTGTGTTATCACAGGCGTGTAAGCTGTGGTGCTGCTCGGATGTGATGTGATGAGGTGGTGGCTCCTGAGGCGCGGGCTGGTAATAAAATCCAAGCTTGCCCCTGCTCCCATTCCCCTTTGCTGATCACAGCTGGCTGGTACAAGTGGCTCTTAAGTCTCACCATTAAAACACTGAAACAAATGGTTTAGAAATAAAACTCCAGAAGAAGGGGCTTGGCTTATTTTGAATTCAGATCAGGTGAGTGATCTGTTACTAATTAGTACACAGAGTTACACTGCGGTGTAGCAGCTGACGCCGACGATGGCTGTGGTGCAGGGACCTGCATGGTAAGGCTTATGGTGGGGATTTGCTTCAGTCAGCCTTCTAACTGATAGTCACACCACTTGATTAAACAAGTGAGTTCGTGTAAGGGCATAGTGTGCTCAATGGTCTAGCAATGTGTTATGTATTTTCCTTGGAACACAGCCAGTCGCAGTCAAACTTTGTTTCATTTGGACCATGCATCCCTCCACTAATGCACAAGCTGTCAAAAAGCCCCAGGTATTAGTAGGGCACATATTTCCAGGACTAGGTCTGACATTCGCTACCCACTCCCTTTATGTAAATCTCTATCTTACTCTTAAGGAATGTATTTAGATAGTTGTGCCACCCATTCTCCTTTTTGGAAAACACAAAACCCCAGGCACCTTGATGTACACAACTCCTTCATGCCACTTCTGTGTGCGTGCAGCATCCGTGGCAGAGGTACAGGAGTTGTCCTTACTTGGGTATTGGGCAACAAATTATGTAGCCACTGGGTCTGTGGCAGTTCATACCAGCTGAGGAAGAGGTTCCCCTCTGGATCATTTGTGTGATGCTCTCCCCTTCACCCCCGATGGTAAGGACAGAGCACCATCCTTTCCAGGCTGTGGGCAGAGGGGGACTACAGCTTAGAGCATCTGCTCCCTGCCTGGTCCCTCTGGAGACAGGCTTGCTCACAGTTCCCCTGCGTAAGGACTTCCAGTGGTAAAGAGAAGACAGCTTAAATTGTACCCACTGTGCATGCAGCCAGGCATGGGTTTTGCTTTTGCTGTCTCAATGCTACGCTCCGTATAGCAGAAGCAGGCAGGCACATGATCTCCCTGAAGGCAGGATCCAGTGTTACTGTAGAAACTGGCCACCAGCTTCTTTTGTAGATAGCAGCTGTCACGGTGTGGTTACAGCCAAAGCATGTCACTCCTACAGCATCTGCAGGCTCTGGAGTTCTGTTTCTGCTATTGAATCCTTTGTGCTACTGCTTGGAGATTAATTCTGCATTGTCTATCAATATGTGTTAAGATATTTCTGAGTTGCATTTCTTTTTAGAACGATTTTTAATAGCATTTGATGTTCTTTACAGGTTTCATTTTCCTTCACCAATACTTCAAGGCACAGAGGAGCTGGTAAAGGCATTGCCATGAAACCTAACTTGAAGCAGTGGAAACAACTCATGCTCTTTGGTATCTTTGCATGGGGCCTGCTTTTCTTGGTGATATTCATCTATTTTACAGATAGCAACACTGCTGAACCAGTTCCAAGTTCCTTTTCTTACATTGAAACTAAGAGACTTCTGCCGCTTCAGGGCAAGCAGAGAGTCATCATGGGAGCCATTCATGATCCATCATTCTCTGAAACCATTGATGGGAATGAGGTGCTTCTTAATGAAGATCTCCTAGGTACTTTTAAGTCAGGGACTGGAAATTCTAAGAAATGGACTGTATTGGAAGAGGCCTTTAGAAATGAAGATGAGTTTTTTCCACCCCAGTTAGGAAGAAAATCAAAAAGTGCTTTCTACCAAGTGAATGATGATTATTTATTTGCTGCTGGTCAGCCTCAGTCACACAACCACCTTCAAGAGATAGAAAAATTCATTTCGGCTGATGTGAATAATCCAAAAGGAAATATTTTACAGAACAGCTGGAGCCATCAGAGAAGAATGAGGAGAAGGAGCACAAAGCATAGGAGAGGCCAGATGCTTGATGAATCTGATGACTGGGATGAGCTGTATTCCACAATGTCGAAATCCTTTCTTTACAAGCTTTGGAAAGGGGATGTCTCTTCCAAGATGCTAAACCCTCGACTGCAGAAGGCGATGAAAGATTATTTGAGTACCAATAAGCATGGGGTGCGGTTCAAGGGGAAACGAAACTCCAAGTTAACAGGAGACCAGCTATTCTGTGAGCTAAAAGAAAGAGTGAATGTGAAAACAATAGATGGCAAGGAGGCTCCCTTCTCCACTCTTGGATGGGAAAAGCACGTTCCCCAAATTCCACTGGGTAAATTATATACACATGGCTTTGGGAGCTGTGCCGTAGTTATGTCTGCTGGTGCAATACTGAACTCCTCTTTAGGGGATGAAATAGGTGGGTGAAATGCATCTATTCATGTCTGTATATATATGTATATATGTGTGTTCATGTTTAAATTTCAAAAGGTTCATACTTCTCAAGAACAGATCTGTAAAGTCTGGTTGTTCTCTCTCACTAGAGTGGCATGAGTGTAAACTAATGGACTTCAGTGAGGCTGTTCCCTTTCAGAACAACATAACTGTAAGGAAAATCAGGCCTGAAGTCATAATCTAATTTTAAGAAAACAATGATGCCTTCTTATCATATTACAGCTTGTAGTATGGAGGCAGCACTGGTTTCATCAGATCTGCCATATTCAACATTTGTGTGCCACATGCGTTTATTTCTTCAGCATATTAGAGCCATGTTCAGAGGTTTTTTCTGCAAAGCTGTGTTATTTTGCTCATGATAAGCTGCTGTTGTATGGCTATCCCAGACATTTGTCACAATATCAAGATGCAGCAGAGTGTCCTCTTCATCTCTTGCCACTTTAGAGTTCACAGGCATAGAGTTCAGACCCTTGAGTAGCTTCATGCACTGAGATCAAGTCCCCTGGCCTCTTTTCTGAGACTGAATTTAGATGAGTTTGAGTATGTTCACCTGTTGTTTTCCCATTGCAACACCGAGTCAGTGAGGTTACAGGTGTGCTGAGATGTCAGTGTCACTCAGAATCCCCCACCTCAAGGTGGGAGGTTTGTGGCAGCTATTCAGAAAAGGATGGGTAGGCCATAAAGGAAATCTAGGTCAGTATTATTTTTTCTTTTCAAAAATGAGAGCTACTACTTGTGTTAATCTCAGTAGTTCTTCATTTTAGTAGTACATGTGCAGTCTGCTATGGGTGTTGAAAGAAGCACGAAAGGTATGTCTCAAACTTGTTTCTGCTACAAGAAGAGTTATCTCCTTCAGCTCTCTGTAAAAACCTTCTGATTTTCTCTCATTAATCCTCCAAGGACTTCACATCCCAATACTTTCTTCATCACACTGGATCATCTCTTGAACACAGATAGGTTTTCCTTAAATCCCTGGGATATGTTGGAGCTGCTAGGATTATCGGTCTTCTGCAACAGGCTTCCAGCACAGCAGACATGCCCAGCTAGCCTGCAGCTAAAATCACACCAGGATGACCCCAGTTTCACAGGAAGCATCACTGATTTAGAAATTTGTGGGGTGAAAAAGCAATTATTATCTTTGACTGAAATCAAATCTTCTGTACACCTCAGTACACCAGTTTACATATGGATTAATGCTGTACTGTAGAGTCTGTAATCTTCACTTTGAAGTGAATTCCACAGTGATGTATTTACATAATTACATATTACAGCATGCTTCAAGTCATATTTGCACACTCAGGTGCAGCCCAGGTTTGGATTTGGGTGCTTGACGTGGTACCTGGGGCCTGCTTCGTCCTGTTTTCTTAGGAAGCTTCTGGTACCAGAGGCTTATGATACTTTCCCTGGAAGAGCTTTGGATTTAAATGGGAAAATGTCATCTGATGCCACCAAAAGGGAGGAAGATGGGGTTTGAAAAAGCCCACATAGAATTTTCAGATCTCATACATGTTGTGCAAGAAAGCACTGGGGTACCAGGAATCATCAAAGGTTTCTTCTAAGTGTCTCTCAGGCCATGGGCAGATACCTGTGACTGAGGAGAGGATTTGTGGGGGGCCAAGTGACTGCTCACAGCAGTGGTAGACAAGGGAGAGCAATTTTAAGCTAAAAGAGAGGAGATTTAGATTAGATGTTAAGAAGAAATTCTTTCCTGTGAGGGTGGTGAGGGACTGGCACAGGTTGCCCAGAGAAGCTGTGGATGCCCCATCCCTGGAAATGTTCAAGGCCAGGCTGGATGGGGCTCTGAGCAACCTGGTCTGGTGTAAGGTGTCCCTGCCCA
The DNA here is from genome assembly GCF_001522545.3 of Parus major. Taxonomy (NCBI): domain Eukaryota; kingdom Metazoa; phylum Chordata; class Aves; order Passeriformes; family Paridae; genus Parus; species Parus major. The sequence continues at coordinate 27,331,651 of NC_031768.1, forward strand.
TGGCAGGGTGGCTGGAACTAGATGGCCTTTGAGGTCCCTCCCTACCCAAACCATTCTGTGATTCTATGGTTTATTCTCCCAAGAGAAAAGAAAATGCCTATGAAAGAAGCAGCGAAGGACATTTCCCTTCATAGGCCTTTGGCTCCCTCTTCTGTGTTCCTATTAGAAACACAAGCAAAAATGTTTATTTGTGTTCTTCTTTTAGCCCTTCTCTCCCCCACCCCCCTGACTGTTTTTAAATGAAAGTAGACATGGAAATATTGTGCAAGTATAGCAAGCACTCCTGTGCTATTAATTGAGAGAACCAGTTATTTTGGCATCACAGGAAGAAACAGGGAGCCATGATCAAACTCCAAACTTCTCTGGATCTTTAGAATGCTCATCTACAAATATGTACTAAGATTAAAATCAGTTTATTTAAAACCAGCTATTATCAGTGTTAAGCTGTGTCCTGGTCATACATTTTTGGCAAAGGAGAAGTTTTTCATCATGAAGAACCAGCATGAGTGATGTTGGAAACGCATCACACGGTCTCTCAATTAAGCTGCAAGCCATACAATTTCCATTTCATAATCTAGTTCTCAGTCAACAGATTGTCTAAAAGTTGTCAATCACTTAGGTGATTGAGGGTCAACAGCTTCTATTAATTTCCTCTAGTTCCTGCACAATCAAGATGCTTATTGAATGGAGTCTAGGTGTTGAGGCTAGGGTTTTCCCTGCATAGGGGACAGAAAAAACTTCCACTCCTTAGGTTCTGAGGAGTTTGGTTTGGTGGGCATCTGGCAAAAATCTTGCAAAAATCTTTTCAGTCATGACATATTAATGCTAACATGTATGTCTGAGATTGGAGTGCTGGCTGCATGCCACATGGTGTTTCCCTGTATGAAATACAAGAAGTGCAGAGTAAAGGAGGGAAAAGATGAAAGATCCCAGTTTGATCAAGCCAAGGCTCCATTGAGGCATGTTGGTTATCTTTGGAGACTTTTGCCTCCTCCAATTTTTGAACTACAGACAACACATTTTAAGTGACTAGAGATGAACAGCTGTACAAACTACCTGTGGGTTAAGGTGTTCGATGCCCATTTTGGTCTGAATCATGTTCTCAGCTTCCATTGCTAGAACAGATAAAACCAGACCAAGTACAGGGCTACCAACAGGGGCTGTGTGTTTCTGGACAGTGGATAAAATTTCTTGCTCTCCTTCACACCTTTTGGGCCTTGAGATCCCCTTAAAAGCAGCACTGGGAGGGTGATTATCTCTCATCCAATGGAGGCTTGCACGTGGTGTCTACCCTTGACCCATACTTGACCTACAGTTGCTTTCTCTCCTCCATGACTCCAAGGTCAACTGCTTGTGGAGTAACTTTGACAGTTCAGCTCTGTTAGATCTTTGCTACCAAGGGATCCTGAGGTTTCTTTGTGTGAGCAGATGTGTGGGCTGGCTTCCATACAGAGGCTCTTTAAGATTTGTACTGAGCTTGAGAGTAAGTACACAGTGTGATTAATAGATTTGGGGTAGTCTGAGATTTTCAGGTATAAAATACTGTGAAACACAAGCTTATAGTTAAGCATTGTTGTTCATTCAAATGTGCAATTAGATATCCCTGCAGTTTACATGCTTTTGCATGGAGTAATTCTCTAAATTTTGTCATAGAAGTAGTGAGCAATTGTGTGTACTGGGTGTACTAATAGTCTTCCCACACTAAGTCTATCCAATTAAGGGAAGCATTCAAGTATTGCATGCTAAATTAATAGATGATTCTGAACTTTTGTCCCAGTGGGCTTTTATGTTAATAACATACGGCAGACGCAAGAGGATTTTTGTTTGTGCATAGCAGAACATTCATCATCCTTAGAATATCCAGATTCGGACAGATGCGAAAATTTTGTATTAGTTTAGATGACTGTTTTTATTTTACTGTTCTGTATACTAAGAAAAATGAGTTCCCCCCTTGTTTATGCTCCTAGATGCTCATGATGCCGTTTTAAGATTTAATTCTGCTCCTACTCGTGGCTATGAAAAAGATGTTGGAAATAAAACAACCATGCGGATCATTAATTCTCAGGTAAGATCTTCCTTTTCAGAGTTCAAGTCAATGTCTCTTCTGCACAATATGACAGCAGGTTAATAACCTCTGAAAAAGTGTTGGGTAATATGGGAAGCAGGCAGTGATTCAACAGTCGTGATGCAGAGAAGGTGAGAGTTTTCCCTTGCAGGCGTGTTTGCACTGCTGTTAGAGTGACTCCATAGCCTTGTTTCAGAGAACTGGTTTGTAAAGTTTCTCATGTGAACCCATCTGTAAAGGCTCTGCAGGATATCAGAGCTGTCAGTACAGCAGACCTTGACCTCCTGGAGAAGCCATTGCCTACAGGATTTTCACAAAGTTCAGGCTGTGGTGATTCCAAACCTGTTTTCTCATATTTTCCAGTTCCCCAATTATTTCCTTGCTAGAGGGCAAAAGAAATGGAAACTGAGTTGTGTAACACTAGGCCAGTCATCATTGTTTAAAAATTTGGAAAGAACTAGTAAAAAACTTTAGTGTGCACTGGCTATTACACATCAGGTGAGTTTGTTCATCTGAATGGAAACAAAAGAAAATGGGATTTTCTGTGTATGGGTGTAAATAAATCATTGGGACTTGAGCTACAGTGACACCTTATGGCTGAGATTAGTTTTTCAATTTCAAAAATGCTATTGCCTGAATTCCTGTCTTGGGCAAACCAAACCTCTTTCCTCTTTAAGAAATGCAGACAAAAAATCAGCAACAGATTTTCTGTGAAATTTTATGACATATTGAAATGAGTCTACTTAGTTAACACCAGGAGTATGATTGACCATGTATCATGCTCTGTGCATACTGATTCTTGTTGAAGGAGACCAAAATTTTCAGTTACTGTAATTTTTATGAGTTAATTTTTTCAAGTTAATTTTTTCTTCTGCTTTGAGTGACTGCCTCTGCGAAGCCTGTTCTTGGTGTGTGTGTTTTTTATGTGTATAAGCACACATTCTTTGCCATCAAAAAGAGGACTGTGCACTGCCATTCCCTTCACACTCATTTTGTAGGTTTTTGTGAGGCTACAGAACAGGCTAGATCTTTGAAGTGATTTGGGTTAAATATGCCTCCTTTCTTTTGTTCACAAAAAGAAAGCAGAAACACCTTATTCTGTCTTGAGTGCTATAATCAGTGTATCAGGGAACGTGGATTTTCCTGTATTTTATTTTACTTTTTTGTTTTGTTGGGGTTTTTTTTCCTTTTCTTTGATGATACTCCATTTTACTATCAGCCAAAATGTCCTGACAGTGGCCATGCCTGAACTGGGCAAGGAGAAAGGTTTAGAAACTCTTTATGGTTTATTAGACTCAGTGGGCTCCCTGTGGAAGAGAGAAATGTTCTCAGGGAGTGATTTGAGCCTTTTTAGCTCCCCAGCAAATTCAGAGAGATTGAATGGTTAAATTAGCTGCTATCCATGCAGGGCAGACTGGGTTTTTCTGGCTCCCAGTGCTGCTGCAGTACATTCCCACTGGGATGGTAATGGAGGGTCCTGTGGTCTTCTCTTCTGCACTGTGTAAGGCTTGCTCCTCATAAGACCTCCCAAGAAAACAGAAGGCATGGCAAAGTTCTGGCCAGGTCAGCTCACATGGCTTCCTCACAAGTGTTTGTGTTCCCCACCAGCTTTGTGCTCCTTCAGAGTGGTCAGAAGCCATCCATGGTAGTCTGTCCACCTGCTGAGAAATTAGCCTTGACTTCGCTGAGAGTGAAATCTGCACAGGCCACTCGATGGAAGTTGCTTTCCCCACCTGTACTGTAGCTGGGTTATTTACACAGGTTTACTGACCCTCCTCACTGCTGGAAACCCCTGCATTCACTTAATTAAAAGGCTTCTGTTGCCCCTTCTTCCTTCATATTCTCCATTGTGAAAGCCCAAAGGACAGGAAGGAAACCTGTGCAGTGGCTACAGATACTGTTATTGCAGAAAAAACTCATACATATGTGTGCAGACTCACTGAGAGCGAAAATTGTGTGACAACACCTCCAGAGGACTCTTGCTTACTGAAAGGCAAGTAAGAGCTCCTTTGTGTGGTAAGTGTGGAACCAAGCTTTTAAAATCTTGGCCTTTTGGTCAATTTGCTCTGTATACTCAAAAAAAGGAGTTTACATTCTGAGGTGAAAATTGTTCTGAGAAATTAAGTTGGGGGTGCTGATAGCAGCATGACTAATTCTGTTCTTACTGTAGAAGGCTGATGGAAATCATTAAACTGAAAGTTTATGGTAGGAAGCATATTGCTATGGCAACAATATTATTTTTCTGAGGAAAAATATGGATAATTAAATATGGCTCATTGGATCCTAAAGGGAAATGAAAATTATTATGAATTTATTTGTCTGGAATGTTGATTATTTTAACAGCTGGAACAAAATTCATGCTGTTTTGACCACTGCTGAGCTGCCTGGTGCTTGGATGCACTAGGAATCAGAGATCTAGTTAGATGTGGAGGATCCTGGAAGGGGTGAGCCAGCAGGAGTAAAGAGTAGACTTCCAGTGCGGTGGGATGATCAGGCAAAGTACTGGAAGATGCAGGAACAAGTTGTATGAGAGCAGTTCCTTCAAAAATAGCCCTGTAAAATGCCTGTTGTTGGAATTGTTTTTATAGGTATTCCAGTTTGTACAGTCATGGTCTAATTTGCATTTTTTGGATTGAAATGAGACTGACTTGCTGTTAAAATGAGAAAGCCATGGAAAAGGTGGTTGGGGATGGGTGGCAGGGAAAGACCTTGCCCTTAGGGGCTGTAGCCCTTCAAAGCAAGCTGCTGTGTCCAAGAGGATCCCACAGGCCATCTGAAATGCTGTAGCTTTCCTTTTCAAGTTCCAGAATACACGGTAATGTTGACACACAATTACACAGCATCTCAAGTGGTCCCATCACATCCCTCACAGATGGAGAGTAATTCAGCATACTGCTACTTCAAACTGCAATGAGTGCTGTTTGGTGGCTAAGCTTTTTTTGTATATTTTTTTAACAAAACAAGATGCTTAAAATCAACCACAACTGAAGCATAACAAACAGCAGCGTGGGTAGGACTGTTCACTTGAGAGAAGGATTTTGCCATTTTTCTGGATCCCACTTGCTTTTAATGCTGCGCAATTCTTTGCATCTCTGTTTGCAGATTCTCACCAATCCAAACCATCACTTTGTCGACAGCTCCTTGTATAAAGATGTTATCTTAGTAGCCTGGGATCCTGCTCCGTACTCTGCAAATCTTAATGTGGTAAGATATCCACTTAGACTTTTCTTCCCAATTATTTGAAAGTACTGGAGAAGATTGATTTACTGCTTTAGTCTCCTGGTTCTCCCTTTTCACCACAAACCCCAGGTTCTCTCTTGATCTGAGTGGAGAATGCTGTGTCTATAGGAATTGAGTCAAAATTGGTTTATTGGCTACTAAAACTTTTAGTAGCCAGCAATTATACTGGAAGGGACTGTTCTGAGATGCTAGGATAGATGAATGGTGGCATTTGATAAAACATTGCTGTTTTCACATAACAGGGAGTTTTCTTGTGTGCTTGCCAAGGAGGGAACATTGCTAGATTTCAGAAGTAGGTTTTATCAAAAACCTATCAAGAAAGGTGAAAAACTGCATCCATTTTCCCCCACCTTTCCCTCTGCCTTCCCAAAGAAAATACAAAATCCTGGTGAAAAATCTCTCTGGGTGCCTTCCCCATTTCTCAGGTGTCCTCCCCACCAGTGTTCCCTTTATGTCCCCTGTCCCACAGCCATCTGTGCCCTGCCATCCACCCCCTCACTGAGAGCAGCAGATGTCCATCTGGTTGTCACTGGGGGACTCTTTACTTTGGCTGTTGCTGCAGCTCCAGTAGGCAAGTTGATCTGATGGCTTTTGGCACAGGCAGCTCAGAGCTGAGCAGGCTGCAAAAAGTAGAAAGTAAGCCTTCATCTGCTGAACTCCCTTAGCAACAGATGCCAGAGGCTGCCTGCTTCCCACGCAGGCTGCCATCAGCCTGCGTCATGCGCTGCTGCTGCCTCCGTCAGGGACCGGGGTGCTTTCAGAGGAAGATGCACCCCCAGGCCCAGATATCATGTCAAAGCTCTTTGAACCTCTTCTTTAATGTGGATCTGTGAGGGAAAAATGGTCTTGGCTGATCCCACAGCAATCAATTACTTATTGGGAGTCTCTGTATGAAGAAAGAAAACGGTATAGCTCAGAGTGACGAATGCTTTTCTAGCAGAAGCATCCACCAGTGCAGGCTGCTTTGCTACCTTTGCTTCTGTTCTGCAGAACCCAAATGAAGCCAGTTTATGCTATTGTACATGAAGTGTTCAAAACATATTTAATACTGTTAAAAAACATCTGACTTTTTTCCTCCCAGTGGTATAAGAAGCCAGACTACAATCTGTTCACTCCCTACGTACAGCATCGCAGGAAGAATCCAACCCAGCCATTCTACATCCTCCATCCAAAGTTTATATGGCAGCTCTGGGATATCATTCAGGAGAATACCAAAGAGAAGATACAGCCCAACCCTCCTTCTTCAGGGTTTATTGGTAGGTGTATCAAAGATGGTCCCAGTAGACGCGTTAGATTAAAAAGTAATTTAAAATGTGTACATTACATGAGGATTGAGTCCATACATACTGTTTGTTCTTGGTGCTCTATGCAGAAACAATAACTAGCAAAAACACACAGTATGAGAACTAGAAAATAGTTGAGTGAATTTGATGTTCTGCTTTCTTGCCCTTCACATCCATAGTATGCCTACCATAGCTATAAAACATGCATGTATCTATGAGAAATTTGTATTATTCCATATAATTTTGTCTGTTGAGGACCTACCCAATTCTGAAGTTCCCTGTTGGGATCATAGAGCAGAGAATCCTCAGACAACAGATGAAAGCAGATGCCAGATCATATAGACAGGATGAAATCAGTGTCAGGCTGAGATGTATTCCCTACATAGACCAAGGGCTTCCAGTGCTCAATCTGAGCACTTCTCTTCTTCTCTGGAAGCAACAGTGTTTCACTGTATTTTTTGGTCCTTCCTTAGTATTTCTGGGAGGATAATTTGGCACTGTGTCCACAATTCATACAGGAGAACAACTTACCTGATGTACAACAGGTCCTGACTGTGGACCAGTCTAAAGGATGCAAGTAGTGGCAAGCCTGAGCCAGGGTCATCCTTGCTTGTGCTTCTAGACTCAGAGGGCAGTAGAGCTTCACATACCATCTTCCACTTTGGAAACTCCATCCTTTCCTCACTGACATTGTGATATTGATCTAGGTATTTGCTGCAGTCAGAAAATGGCTTGGTTTTTTAATTTCTATCTGCATCTGAAAGCAAAGACACCTGAGATTGTGTCTGAAATAGGAAAATCAGTTTTGAGCCTTTATCTTGTGTTCTATATGCAGTAGCAAAGCATCCTAGCATACTTTGGAGCACACCAAAGGCCTTAGAGGGTGCAGAAGTTCCCAGAGGGATGATTTAAAGGCGTCTGGGAGATGCTCATCTATGCCTTGAGTGACATTGTGCATACCTGGAACATGAGTGGAAAGTAAAGGAGGCCTGGTGTGTTGTCAGAGGGGAGCTTGGCAGTTGGTTATTTCTTGAAATGAGGTTTTTTGTGGAACTTGCTTGTAAAAATTCCCAGGGAGAAGACAGCTCATGTGGAATGATCTCACCAGCTACATTCACATTTTGCAGAAGTGTTTCTTGTAGCAATGAAGTTGTTGATAAAAATAGGTTAACAGCTGCTGATTGTAAGAATAGTGAAGAGGATCATTGTGCTGTCAATTTGTACTTCCACCATACATAAAAAACACTTCAAAAGCTTTCTTTGAAGAAATGGAATTAATTTCACTATGAGAATAGAACAGCAATCTTCAATCACAAATCTAAATGTTAGTGACAAAAAAATGTCCTTCAAGCAGAGAAAGCTTTGAAAATATAAACCATTAAACAAGCAACATTTTAACAACAAAAGCTGTACAGATAAGTATACTCTTTGTACAGATGCAAATTTGCCTTCTTATCTAGTGGGAATTTTATTTATATTGTTCTTTTCCAAGGAGCAGTGCTTTTTAGAGGCTGTTACTAACTTTAAAAAAACAAGGTAGGAAGATGAGCTTATTGGATGTCATACCCACCCCATTTCATTACTAGCTACTGTTTTGATAGATGTATTTTAAATATTTTATTAGAGAGAGTCTTCCTGTTTTGGTAACATTATCAAATTAATGTCTATGCATTGCACATGTAACATAAGCTAAATACAGAGGTAGCACAGAAACAGCAAATGCATATTGTCAGGGACATAAAGGGCAAAATAAAGCATAAAAAATATAATGCAGCTTGGCAGAAAGCTGAAAAGTCATGTTGGTCTTCAGGTCAGGTATCTCTCAATCAGTCATGCAGCAAATAATCCTGTTGGGACTGAAGCTGACAGACTCAACTATTGTACCTCTATGAAAGGTACAGTATGAAAGGTTCTACCTGATTCTTACAAAATCTATAAAATTATTTCCTATAGAATTAGTGGAAAGATTGAGTAACTAGTGGCCATCATAAAATACGAGTGGCTTAATTTCAAGAGGAGAAAATAATTTATTAAGTGACCATACTGCTAAATAGCACCATGCTTAAAACAGCTTTATGAGGGCTGTTGTTAAATAGAAGGTATGTATTTTTACAGAGATGTACATTCCTGAACCTAAGCAATTTCTAGCATGGACCATGATGATTCTGGTCATATAGAAAAGATTAGAGAAATGGTTCTGAGTCAAGTAAGGCACTTTTCTTTCAAGCTTTTTAGCCTCCAGTAGGCCCAGTTTACAAAATTGAACAAATGTATAAATTAAAACATGGAAACATCAGAATGGTTCTTTTCACAAATGTCAAGAATGTTTTAGCATGGCCTTACACTGTTTCTTCAGTAATTATTTGTTTCTCCTGACAATTGTATTCCTGCCACTTAGCAGCACTCTTTATAAGAAACTGAATCTTGCCAAAGGGAGGATGTTGGTGGAATGTGTCCTCAAGGTGTTCTTCTGCAGAAATGACTCAGCATCCTTTCACAGTGACTGATGCCAGGGGAATCTTTTAACATTGTTAGTAACTGTATTACAGTACTAAAGTCACAATATTATTAAATCTCTCAGAAAGGGGGCCAGTGGGGAAGAGGTAGTCTCTCACATGCTTTGATTTTAGAGGAATGAGAGAGAGAAAGAGAGAAGAGGTGGAACTTCTCCCCTGTTTTTTTCACTGCATGGGAGCTAGGGAAAATAAGGGGTTTTGCACTTCCTTTGGGGTATGTGCTGCCCTATATCTGCATAAATTTTGCCTGGACCCCCTGCCTCCTTCAGACCCTGCTGTATCAGCTCTGCACCAGCTCAGTGTTGCTGAGGAGAGGCAGTAGCCTTTGACAGCTGGTGGCTGGGGTGAGGGAAGCACAGTTTGTATCCCAGCTGTGGAGGGGAGATGGAAGGATGGGAAGAGCAGGATTGGTTGAGGGGGGGACAGTTTGTGAGTAAAGGTCCAACAGGATAAACCAACCTTTTGATTTTAACCTGGGAGTCACTTTCAGTTTGTTTCCTGAGACGCCAGCATGGACTTTTGCTGTCTTGTAACTTTGCCTTATGTGGCATGTCATAGCTTACCTAATGTCTCTCCTCATTATAAATCATATACTCTTTATCTTCCTAGTATAGTCCTTATAAGAATTTTGAGAAGCCATTCCTTCATAGTTTTGCATCACTTTTGCAGCTGCTGCCTTCATGCTTCTAAACAAATTTTTGCACAGTATTCTCATCATCTTGTATTAGCACTAGGCAATTGCCGTGGTGGCTTTTCACAGTTGAAGTTGTTGGCTCACATTTGGCTGAAAATAAGTTTGCTAAATGAGTATTGATATGCTTACATCACATCTTGGACTTGGATCCATGCCATTTTTCTCGGAAAGTATATAAGCATCCAACCACTAAACCTCAGATTTGGATTCCACTGGCAAATCCTAAATTAGCACTGTTACTAGGGAAGGATTTGTCCTGCCTTTTGGCAACAGAAGTAAGTCACCTCTCACTTCCTGTTAATAAGTCTTTCACTGTGAAATGTGAGCTCAGTCTTCCTCCTGTCTTTCTGTACTTACCAAAGTTCAGTTTTTAATTGGATCTGATAGTACATAAAGTGTCAGTCTCTACTGTTACCATTCTGCTGTAAGAACTGGCTGTTCCTGTACCCTCTTTGGTAGCCAAGGTAAACAGCCTATTCTGACCTTAAATTTTTGTCATCTGAAAAACCAGGAGTAAAACTGCAGAGTTTCTCAGGAGCAGCATTCTGTGTTCATTGGGTGGGATGGTACATTAGCATTTGGAAAGTCTGAGAGCTTTTTAATAATGTTGAGATTATATAAAGGCTTTTTTTGTGGAGATTTTTGCTCCTGTCCACTGTTTACTTAGTGTATTTTCTATAAATTCCTATTTATCATACTCCATCAGTACACTTTGCTGGTTTACCTCTTCAGAGGTGACTTGAATTGAAATTCACATTTATATACTCTTACAGAGCAGTGACTTTCATCTTTTTAAAGGCTAGCTGAAAGCTGTGACTGCAGTATTTTGGTTTGTTTTCAATCAGAACATGACCTGTGTAGATTCTTATATTTTAGGTTGTCTGTGTAGGTGGTAGTTTTGCTATGTGCTAGAAATTTCAGCATAACATACAATCCATTGAACACAAAATAACTAAACCCAGATGACTTTATTGTTGGGACAAGGGAAATGTTGTTTCAGGCCTTACAGTTGCCATTACAGTTTTAACAGTTGTGCATCATTAATAGTTGATGACATTATTTTACTCTTCATTTGCATGCATCAAGACAATAGTAAAACAAGGCTATCATTACACTGCAACGTTAGCAGGTTGTTGTATGACTAAGAACTTACATTTAAAATGGCTTCGGAGAGCATGTTGCATAGAAGTATAGAGCTGATCTCCAGCTCTGCTTAGAAAAAAATGCACTTTCATGAACTGAAATAAACAATTGGACATATTAAGAGTTGCCTTTGTTGATGTTATTCAGTTGTTTTATCAGTAGTTGGTCAGCAGGAACAGAATAGTGCTCACTCTTTCCAGCTCAGCGTTGTTCAAGTATTAGCACACAAATAAATAATACCTCCAATACATAAGCTTCAAATTATTCTTACTCTAATAAAAAGCACACTGAAATTTGAGTATCTCCCACTTTCCAAAATGGAGACATAAAAGAGCAAACTCTCCTCTTAAATCACATAAAAAATTTTATTATTCTAGTGTATCACCCAAAATTAAATAATACATTTAGAATTACATTATATTACTGGCCAGTATTTTCCAGTCTGTGCTCATATAACAGAATGTATTATTGTGATTAATGTAGAGCTTTTTGCATTCACCAAGTTATAAATATGTAATTTTCTAGGTCTACTATGTAATGCTAGTATCTATACATCAAAGATGACAAGTATTGCACAAATTATTAAGCTTCGGCACAGGGCCATTTGGTGACAATTTTTTGATAAATAATTTGCTTTTCTTGTGGTTAATATTTTGCACATAGTTCATGAACTGAGCAGACGTAAAATAACCCTTTTTTAGAAACAAAGTGCTTTAAAAATCCAGAGCTACTTTTAGTCCATGTACCAAAGAATAACAGAGGCACATTTGGCCCAGTTTCAAGGAGTTTTCCCTTGAGTTTATCTGCAATCCAATCAAGGATTGCAACTTGTAGCAATTATAGTAGCAGACTATAATATAGAAAACTATATATTCTAAATACTTTATGCTTATTGTATGCCTATTTGTAATGCTTTCAAATACACAGGTATCAAACACAAACTTACTAGTATATCTAGCTAAATTATTTTCTGTAACTGAATTTACAATGTGTGTGAAATGAGACATTTTAAATCCGATTATGTGTATTTAAATGTTTTCAGCATCTCTTACATTATGGTATAATGATTCTGTGTTCTTGATGAATGTTTGAATTATACTTATAATTCTAGATGCTTTCATACAGCATCTGTTGATTCATATATATTAAACTATATTTTAAACTATATTTTATTTATTTGTAAACTAGAAAACATTCTTTTTTAAATTAGAGTTCTAACCATAAAGTTAATTGTACCATACAATATTCATGTTGGAAAATCAAAACCTTTGGAATTATTCAAAATGCCAAGAACAAATTGAAAAAACATTTTCTCCTTTTGATTAGAATCCATAGTACATGTTCATTTGTAAAAACCATCCATGCAAGGAATTTAATCTTTATGTAATTCTGGCTTAAATGTTCTCAGTGCAGATTGTAAAAGCTAGATTTATTTGTACCAATTGGACTGAGTTTAAACTGTACCCAGCACTTCCTAACAGCATAGATATCTTCCAAATAGGAAAAAATAAAAATACTACACTACACTTGATCTTAACCTAAAGGCCAAAAAGAGATAACACACTTTTCTAAGGATTTTGAAATACTAATATATAATATTTCAAAATATATAATACTACAATTGTACTGTTATAACAAAGTTGCATTTCACTTTTTCTCTGGCAACCACATCATTTCTTTGGAATAATATATTTTATAGTATTTTTAAAAGAGCATTCTATGCTCACAATTATTTATTTTTTTCCTTTTGTTTTTTTTTAATGTCCAGTTGGGTGTTCATGAATATTGCCATTTAACTATAAAACATTCATAAAGCACACTTTTGAATGTTCTACCACAGTACAGGCAGAATTATTTTGCATTTTTCCATTTTTACGATTGTAATCCAAATGGGACTTTCAAAAATCCAGTAAGAGTATTAGAATTAGATTAGAGTGCCTATGCAGAATTATTTTCAGTTGAGATTTTGAACGTATGGTTGCACCAGTTGTGTTTGTGAAAGCTAAAATCAGGCTGGATACCGTGACCTTTTCCTTAATATGAAATATGGATTGGATATTTAAGATCTTAAAAGCTTTTTGATATTTAGATGCTATAAACAGCCTATAGGCTTGCCCTTTCAGGTTTTATGTTTTCTCAAGTTGTGTGTGTCTGCTGACCTTCCCTAAATACTTTTGTAATTTGCTGCTTTTACTCACATTCCTGTACCTTAGTATTTATGAATACTGAGGAAAAAACCCACATCTCCCTTCAGCTTAATCCTTGCACATAAATTTGCTATATCTGTATGGCCCCATGTCTGGGTGTGTCAGAGAGTAGGATTTGTGTGTCCTAACTTCAGCTGTTCTCAGTGCAGGTCTGTATTTGTGTCAGTCACACTCAGAATTATTAGAGAAAAAAAATAGGTACCTCTTAAGTATTACTGTGAGCCTCATATTACCCTCACCTCTTTTCATCCCGTTCTGGGAGTGCAGCTATCCATGCTGCCACTCAGGCTTCACCTACAGCCAACAGAAAAAAACAGGAACTTCTGGGGAATGGCCTGTGTGATCCATTAGAAGTGCACTGCTTCCTAAAAGTGCCCACTTCCTTCTGCTGACAGCAAAGGAGCCTGTGATACCTATCCCAGGTGTGGGTAACTGCACCAGGGGCACATTTGATTGTGCCTTGTTTTTATTGCTTCTCACTGTGCTTCTGGAAAAGCCAATTATATTATTTTTCATGAAACTCCAAATGCTACTCATGTGGGAGAGTAGAGGAGGTTCTTGATAGGCAAGTGCCAGACTCTTATTTTTGGTTTCTGTCTAGTCAGTGAAGAGAAAAAATACTAAAAGGAAAGTTCTCTGTAAGTGAACAATTCAACACTAATCCTAAAGGAGACATCTAAAATATGTCAGATGAATTTTGCCCTAGAAATACCTGTCTCCTGCATTGTCTGTAAAGAATGCTTTAAACCAGCAAGGTCAGAGATGGGCATGAGCATCTCAGTAAGATTAATTCTGTCCAGACTCTGTATTGTGTTGGGACAATGATTGTCTCATCCTGTTTATTAATAGCTCTTTAGGTCACATGTAAGACAGTCTGTGCTGTTTTATATATATAACAATTAATTGTGCATTGACTGAAAATTGCTGTAGGGACTGTCAGCAAAGACTAATATAGAAGTGTATCATATGGAAATTCTTCACCCTACAGCCTATCAAACAATGAGGTTTTCATTCATATTGAGAATCCTGGAGAAGTGTTGAGATATGGAACAAAGTTGATGCAGATGATGTTGAATTGGGTGGTGATGTGAAAAGTAGAGAGACAAAAGAAATCAGTGTATAACCATACTCAGAGGGCAGTACAGGGATAGGACATAAACAAGGCAGATTTGGACACTACAGGTGTGGGAGAAAATGCCACAAAATTCAGCCACAGAAGAGAAACTTAGGAAGCAATAACACAGAAACAAATATGTAAAGATAAGAAAAGGGAAGCAACATGGGACTTCTCAGAATAGACAGCCAAGCAAAATTAGTTAATGGTACCAAGTCTGAAAGCAGTCAGGCACATACCTCTTCTTCAGCTTTGAGACTGCATCCAAAACATAAAAGTATAAATGTAATTGAAAAAAATATTTTGGGGTTCATGTAAGTGGCAAAAACCAACTGGTGATTTTAAAATTTATGATACCACTGAAGCTAAGAGGAGGAGAAAAGGGAATATGGGAAAATTAAGTTGTAAGGTAGATGAAAATATAGACAGCTTGGCACACTTAGATCTGCTGGATACAGATGTCAGTAACTCCCTGCAATGTTGTTAAAACCAAGCAAAGAGAGGAACTGAGTTAAAGACTGGTATGAAAAAACATGGGATGAAATGTGAGATCTGTAGTCCAGGAAGCTCTGTTGGCAGCCCTGTTTAAGGACTTGGGAAAAACAACCTAGGCACATGGCATTAGAAAGCAAATAGAAAAGAAACTGAATATATCTTAGTACATGGGCTGATGTAAATGGCCTACTGGTTTAAACTACTGCTATTCTTTTAAAGATGCTCAATTAACATTTTTTGTAAACTGAGTTTGCAGTAATGGCTCTACAACACTAGGGCTGATCCCTGTGGAGGGGTTTCACATACTCCAAGGTATGAGACAGAAATTAAACCACTTCTGTATTTTAGAGAGGACTGTATTAGTAAAAAAAAAAAAAGATGGCTTCCTACCACTTCTAAGTCCTCCATTAACTAATTTACAGGAAAGTCAATGATACTGCTTAAAATTTTGTCATGGTTGAACCATACCTGGAGTTAAGTAGCTATTTTTCTGTTACTAAGGAGTCACAATTTTTGTTCTTGACAGTTTTCCAATCCCACAAAGGGCAACTTCCTTTATTACGTTTAGAGTTAGCTTGGTAATGTGGCATTGAAATAAAACACACTTTGGTTAAGGCTTGTACTTTCCATCAGAGACGGTTTTCCTAAGATGATGGTGGTGTAGCCTTTTTAATTGGCTCTGGGTGCAGGAGAGAAGTAATTTTAGTGTCTGTTTCTGGGTGTTGTTCATTATTGCACACGTTTCCACCGTCCACCCTCTGATCCAGCTGGATAACAGTTACCTTGGAATGGCAGGTGGGCTCTCCATCAGTGGAGGAAGGAGGTTGGCAGTGGAAAAGCTGACGAAAGCATTTGTAAAACTAAAACAAACAACAACAAAAAAACCCCAATTCTAGATATAGCTGCTTGACAGGTTACAATTCAGAGCATCTCTGTAACATCTTAAAGGCAAGGAAACTTGGTTTATTGAGATTGTACTGTATTTTTCAAATAGGGATTAAATATTTTTTTACCATGAATATGTGTTTCTTGCTGCTTAAGACTAAAGTTCACTCAAATTTAAGAACTTCAGAATTGATATGCTTAGCTTTTCTGAGACTATAGATTCATTAGAGTGTAAAGCTGTAGAACAATTATAAAACATTTTCAGAACCTTTAATTTATGATAAAAGATTTAATCACAGAAGTAATTGGTTTTCAGTTACTTCACACATCAGGCAGGGAAAAGTCATTTTGATAATCTAATGATACACAGGATAATCTAATGATACACAGCAGGAAGAACATAGAGTTCTTTTCATTAGCAAGCCATTGAAATCCCTGCATTCCCAAACTGTAAACTAAACTTCAGAAAATGACTTTGCTTAATTAGGAAACCAAAATAATTTTTTCATGTTAGTTCATTTCACTTCTGAGATCTACCCAAAACACCTTTGATGATGCCAAAGCTGTTGTGCAGAAAAAATCCCAAACAACAGTTACATCAGTTCTCATTGTAAGTGTCAAGTGAGCAGTTATACAGCTGCTTCCTCTGAGTCATTGATCAGATAGGGATTCCACTAGTGCTACAAATGCCTCCATACATTTCCTACACAAATTTATTTTTCAAGTGAAATCTTAAAAAAAATAAATGGCACCCAAAACTTTCTTCGTGTCACTTTCCTTTTGCATGGCTTTGTGAAACAGAAAAGGCTTCCAGGAGCTGTGATTGATGTGAAAGTATTGTAGTTTAAGCAATGTTGTTGATCATTATCTGGTATTAGTCCATCTGAAAATGTGCAGCTGCAGCAGCAATATTTCTCTTGTTTCAAGGCTATAAAGATTGCAGTTGATGGTGCTGATGATAATGTGCCATTGGCACGTAGCAGAATAAAATGGGTTGGCATTGTTTGGGTTTCTCCTTGCTGAGCAAGGAAGTGGTAAGGGACTTTTCCTTATGACAGCACTGCTTTATGTAGGAATTTGTCTCTGGTGTCTGTCCATGAGACTCTTCAGAGAATTGTCTGAAGCTGTGGGCTTCTGTGCCACCCCTGCATGGGTGATGCTTCTTTATATGTCCTTCTGCATGTGCTTGGCCAAGTCTTGCTGCTTAGAGAGAAGCAAGTGGATGGGAAAAGTGGAACTGGTTCAATTTCAGACTAAGAAAGACCAACATTGCAATAAGGCAGAGGTGTTTCAATGATTCTTGGGGGGAATGTTTTGTGGACAGTCCAAAGAGTAAATGGGGGGAGGTGGGAAAGAGCAGTTGTCTCACTCAGGAGTCTGGTGGTGATACACAAGTTCTTTATGGGCTTTTCACTCTTTCTCTGTGACTGTTATCCTAGCCTGTTGATTCTACAGGGATCACAATCTTTATGTATCAGGGACAAGTGAAAGCTGCTCAAATAAAAGGAACGATTGCTTCACTTAATGATTTTACAGATTTCTTAAGGTGTGTGTGACAGCAAAGAAAAGAAGGAAAGAAAAAATAGATTGGATCACTGCAGGGAAATTTCTGTGAGAAAAGTGAAAGCTGGTGCTCACTTTCGTTTTCACTGCTTGTTGCAGGTATCCTCATCATGATGTCCATGTGTAACGAAGTGCACGTGTACGAGTACATCCCTTCAGTGCGACAGACCGACCTGTGTCACTACCATGAACTCTACTACGATGCAGCTTGCACCTTAGGGGCCTACCATCCACTGCTCTACGAGAAGCTCCTGGTGCAGAGGATGAACAAAGGTTTGCAGGATGATCTGTATCGGAAAGGGAAAGTCATTTTGCCAGGGTTCAAAGCTGTCAAGTGCCCCAAACGAAATAATTTCCCACACTTGTAGAAGTAAGCCTTTCAGAAACAATGTGCAATAAGGTACTACTGTCGTACTATAAACAAGAAGAGAATACTTGAAAAAAAATATATCTTAGACCAATCTAGTCTTGAGTCTATAAATTGTAATTAAGTAGCAGGCATGAGAAATACTTCTTTTTCTGAGCCCTCAGTATTTATTACTGCTTTGCAAATAGTTACAGAAAAAAAGCAAAGGCTTAGCTCATGAAGGTGCAAAGGACATACTTAGGCAGAAATATAATGTATTGTTGTTGGTGTGGCTGTCAGAATTTGTCGGTGGTCTCATGCCACATTTGCTAGACTGTAATTTTTATTATTGTTTTTTTTTTTAAATGAATTTATTTAATTGTCAAACCTGACATTGTCAAACAGCCTCTATTGTTCATGTATATACAGAGCGGCCAGTTGAACAATGCAGCATTTCCCGTGGCTCCATGGGATTTTCACACTCTCCCAGAATGAAGTAATTGCTACTCCAAGCTGTGCAGTCATTCACTAGAGCAGGCTTTAATGTCTGTTCCTACACAATCTAGATGTGTATAAGAGAGAATGAAGTAATTGCTACTCCAAGCTGTGCAGTCATTCACTAGAGCAGGCTTTAATGTCTGTTCCTACACAAGCTCAGTTCCAGGCTTCCAGCTGAACAGGGACTTAGGGTGGCCCTGAAGTGTGTGCAGCTGGAGATGGCTGTGCACAGCTAAACCAGTTAAACTACTGGATGTATTTTTGGATGCCAGTCTCCCATGTTCACACTGACTGAAGAGGGAAGAGAGAAATGTCACATTTCTTTAGAGAAAAAAGAACATATTTGTAATTCTTCCCAATTAGGAAGAAGCTCTCCCTGTCTTATCTCCCTGACTATCAGGAAGGTGTGAGATGGAAATGCTGCCTTCCTCCAGACTGCACAGACACAAAAGATCCAGAGAAAGCCAAGGCAGGCTGTGCAGCATTCACCCATCACACTGAAAGCAAGCATACAGGGGCCTCACCTCTTGTCAACAAAGATAGCATTCAGGAATACAGACATTATATTTGTTAGGTATTTCATAGGTATCTGAATCAAAGTCATTTGTTCACAAGTTCTTGCTGTTCAGAAAGAAGATGTTTTCTGACAAAAGAAGATGTTATCAGCATTTTTTACTTAATGTTTGAAAGACTATTACCCAGAAAAGCTGTAATGCCTGCAAAAAAAATTTACTACGGATTGCATGTGGAGGTGGTTTGATATTTTCATTCATAACACACCAGAACAATATTCTTTAAGGCAATTCTAAAAGTTAATGGTCTGGAGTGGTTTTCTCAGTGGTTTGGTTTTTTGCCACCTGACTGTACAATTTCTTTTAGAGTAAATTCAGCAGGAATATGTGTGCACAGAAGCACAGCTGTATCCTACTCATGTCCATCCAGTAAAAAAAAAAGCAGACAGCTCAAAGGGGCATTGAAAAGAATAGCTGAATGGTTGTGGTGGAAAGTATTTTTTGTGTTTTGACTTAAGCAAAAAGCCTTTTGTCAGAAAGGCAAAAAAAAAAGAAAACAATATTAATGACTACTTCACCTTCAATTGTAATGTTAAGTATAATCGTAAAGTCCTTTTTCTCTCACTCAGCTCTTTGGGAAGCAGTATTGGAAGGATCTTTTGGAAGGATTATTTTCCTTCCTCAAAATGAAGAATATATGTCTTACATAGGACATAGCCTTCTTTTTGGGCTTTGTGATGATCTTGTTGACAGAAATGATGTGTAGATGATCTAATAACTCTACTTCTGTGTTGTATGGATAGTTATGTCCATAAGGCATTTTGGTACATATCAAAATTAATGGGTTTTACTCATACTAGCCTTGGACTCTGGATATAGTACATACCAATTTCTTTTTAACGTTATGTGTGGTGGCAACTTTATTCTTGAAGTTAATAACATTGCTATTTAAATGCATGGAGGATAGATAGCCTACACAGAACTAATCTATTTTTCCATATGTTTGGTACCCTGTTTGCAAACATAAGCAGTCTAAACAGTGCAATCAAATATGTCTCTCTCTACTGTACCCTGGGTTAGCTATGACATAATTGTAAAGGAACAGAGTTTAGCTTCCTAAGACTAGCAAATGTGCCACTTTTCAAGAAGCAGGAACTTCTAGAGTTCCAAAAAGGGAAAAATAAACCACGAAACAAACCAACTTTGGCCTGGCCTGCAACCACTAACTTTTAACTTTGATTTTCACAAAGAAGAAAAATACTAACTGCATTGCTCAACCACCCACAACATGATTATGTAGTATTATTTAATCTCTCAATAATTTGTCGAAATAATCAACATAGCTGTTTATTGTACAGAACAAGGCAAATTATAAAGTTTCATGTAATAAGTGCTAAGCATACCTACTTAGTACATCATTTATGTACCAATGCAGAACCAGGACGGAGATGTTATATAATGAACTGTGTATTTTTAATTTACTGGACTTCATACTCAAGCCCTTGCAGCCAAATTTTTTTCTTTGCCATATCCTTCTTTATATGGCAGTCAGTCCTCCTTCCACTCGTGCAAATGCAGTTTTTGTAGCACCATCACCTCAGACGATGCTGCAGAGCTCTGCTGCAAACATTTGCTCACAGAGGAGGAAGACCACCTTTAAAAAATGGGCCTGGAATGGCTTTCTAACACTGGTTTCCACTGTGATGTTTTACTGATCTGCCTGCTCAAACACATTGTCGTTGCTTAAAGAATATTTTCTCTCTTACCTTGTCTTGTCCTCCTTCAGCTTTTGGCAAGTGCAAGTGTGTTTGATCTGCTAATTGAGGGCTCCCCTCACTTGCATCAAGGGGAGAAGGGACAGAAATAAAGGGGAAACGTAAAGGACCTGCAGAGGTTCTCCTCTTACCACTTCTTACTCTCTGTGGCATTAGCATTGCTGGCTTTTATCAGAGCCCTCCAAGTGCTTTTGGATTAATGGGCACTTCCCCATCCCTTGTGAGAGCAGAGAAATGTTTGCAAAGAACCACATTCAATAAATTTAAAACAGTCAATGTGTAATAACACTGAACACGGCTCTTCTAAAAATAAGGGGTGAGAGTGCCGGTTCTAGATGCACGTTAAATGCAGCAATGTGAAAGGAAGTCTATTTTTTCACCAGGATCATGGGACTTTTTGGGGAAAAGATCCAGGCATGGCACTGTAGCTCTCCCATGTGGCTGTCACACACTAACAGAGAGGGACAGTACCTAGACCAGATAGGTTTGCACAAACCTGGTGCATCTCGAGATGCATCATCAGCCAAGCAAATTACCTCTGCTGTTGGGCCCCTGAGCTCCCATTGCACTTGTAGGCTTTAAATTTATGGAGTTTTACTGACAAGTAGGAACAAGTTGCCTTCAAACACTATTGAGCCAAATTTCTGTGCCCTGGTGCTGTGGACAACAGTTAAAGTTAACTGAAACAAACCAGAAACACAGCAGCAGTTTAAGGAAATGCGCTGAGTTTATGCTGAATTTAATTATGCTCTTCTTTCCCCACTGTGAATTCTGTAACTTTTCTGACTTGAGGTGCTCTATCATTTTATGTGTTCAGTTTTGGATGGTCAAATCAAGGTATTCTTTTGTTTAATCAAGAAGAAATTGCGAAATATTTTGCCTTAATTTGAGCCAAAATCTTTTTACTAGAAAAAACACATTATTTTGTTCCATTCCGCTATAGTTCTAAAGGTTACCTCAGCATAAACTCATAGCTCAGTCCTTCCTTGGATTAAACTACTACATCTTTTTTTACCTTGTTGTGCAGTTTTGTGCTGTAGAAACTCTGTAAATTCAGTGAAGTTACCATGATGTACTTTTGGAGAGAGAGAGAGGGGTGATAAAAACACTCTAATGTACACTCTCTCTGTATAAATTTAATTTAAGCATTGCTTGTCCTTGGTCAGGACACCTTCTTTGGTGAAGACATCCGAATTCTGAACTTGTTGTTGTAGATCTCTTGCCAAAGTCAGAAAAACCAAAAGAGTTGTTTTTTTAAAAAATGAAGACAAGTCTCTACACTCACTCATTGCACAGACTGAGCACAGTCATTTTAGAGACTGATTGAATTAAACAGGAGTTCAAAACACATGTGGAGAAATCCCTAGCAGGGTTTTTTATTTATTTTTTCTTCAGAAGTTTTTAAGGATGAAAAATGCCATTTGGACAGTGACACAGATGTACTATGAAAGGAGTATTAAATGCACTGACTGCAACAATAAATGGTTACTATTTTTCCCTTCATGCTTTCTAAAGTTGATGCATATTTAAATGAAATCCTGCTTTGAAGTAGGTAATTCAGAAGCCTGCTGTTAAAATGATTTGAATCTTTCCCAGCATCTATCCTCTCACACACGAGGAGGATACCTGATTTAACTGTTTGAAATTTAAAGTAGCCCATGTCAGGGGTACGTGAATCACTTAATGAATTTTGACAGTGCAGATGTCTTCTCTCTGGCTTAGCAATCAGATTCAGAATTTTGTTCTTGAAATAAGAGTTGTGTGTAAAAGCCTTACTTTTTTTCATATCATCTCATCACTCTTAAAATATGTAGTCATTGAACTATTCGAATATAGACTGTGTACTTTTTTAATAGCTTTGAGAATTATTTTGTATGATGATTTTTTTAAATGAATGTGTACTCTAATAACAAACCTTAAGATTTTACAGGAGTCACATTTTTAAGCAGTGTTTGTATACATTTTAACACTTTTTATATTTTCTATTATGATTTTGTATATTTTTATGTATACACAGTGTACAGATTTTTTCCTGTAAATAAAACATTTGTTTTCATTTGTCTAGGAGTGCTTGTCTTTTCATATTGACTTAAATGAATGACACTGAACTGCAGTGAAACAAAAGAGGGGAGGTGCCTGTCAGTCCTGCCCACAATTTCAGTGAAATCTCAAATGGAAATGGATAGCTAATCTGACAAGGAGGTATCACAGTAAACTACAGAAAGGAGGCAAATACTGTAAAGCCAGTTTTATTCTAAAGTGAACATGTGTACCCGAGCAGATGTGCTGGGATTCCCTGGAAGACTGTATTCACCAAACTGCTCAATAAATTTCTGAGCAGTAAATTTCTTGTGATTGTCAAACCCTCTGTGGAGGTTGTGCTCTGATGACTTAGTGATGTACTTGAAATGCTGATAGACTTCAGCTAAATGGCTGTGCTACCTGTTCAAGGAATCCTGTGTTGTGTTTAAGGGAGAAGAGCAGGCTTTTAAATAAATTATTAATTAAAATGAAAAACAGCTTACCAAAGGGAAGAGGTAACTTGCCCTTCAGTCTGTGATGAAGTACTGTGTAATTCAACCACAACAAGCCTGCTTCCATCTATTAAATGTGAGGCATACTGCTGCTTTTTGGTAGTTCTTGAACTACACAGGGGTGTGAGTTGGGCCAGTGGAGGTGCTAATCAGTATTTTCATCCCAGGGACTCGAGTCTATGCCAACAAGAAAGTTGGTTACTCCTTAGTGGAATGATAAAAGTTAGATTGCCATCATGTGCACTCCTGGCAGACAGTAATCACACAGCTCATCCTGTGTATTGCACTACCTCCTGGCAGGCTAGTTACTGTCATGGTGTGCAAGTAACACCTCAGAAAACTCACATCAGTGAGATATTCTAGAGGATAAACTGAATGCTGACACCTATGAGTGAAAGAACTAACTGATACTTTTTAAATCCAGAAACTTTGTTTATTTTTATTTAAAAAACTGACAAGAAATATGATCACTGTGTTCCATCTGTTAAATGCTCAGTCAACTTCACTCTCTGTGACATCAGAGAGAACATTCTTGTCTCACTGCATTGAAACTGTACCTCAGTAGGAGGTGTAAATCCATGAACTATATTGTGTGTAGTTGTTACACACTATTCTTCAGCAGGGACAGCAAGAGGAGGTGTGACATTACCTTTCTGATAGTACCTCAGGGAGCCTTGGAGGCAACTCATTTTCAGGTTTATTCCCAAAATTTCACTGCCCTTTCTTCAACAACATGCCTTTGTTGGAGGTACCTTTTATTGTTTTACTCATAGAAGCCAGCTCTGTTTCACTTGAGTAGTTCTTAGGGGCATAGTTCTATTGACAGGTGAAACTTCCTACAGGCATTTTGGTCTGTTTATCTGCATTATTAGCTTGCCTGTTGTGATCTGGCTGGAAGACATATCTCAGGATTTTTAATTCAACTTGCTGTCTTGACTGCAGCCTGATCTTGTTGGAGCGATTCTCCCCTCTCCTCTGCTCTGGTGAGAACCCAGCTAGAGTACTGCATCCAGACCTGGGACCTCCAGCATGGAAAGGACATGGACTTGTTGGAACAAATCCAGATGAGGCCCACAAGGAGGTCAGAGGGTTTGAGCACCTCTTACGAGGAAAGGCTGAGACAGAGTTTTTCAGCCTGGAGAAGGCTCTAGGGAGACCTTATTGTGACCTTTTAGTATTTAAAGTGAACTTACAAGAGAGATGAGACCCGCTTTTTAGTAGGGCCTAGCAATAGGACAAGGAGTAATAGTTTTAATCTAAAATAGTGTCGATTTTGACTAGATATAAGAAAGAAATTTTTTATGATGAGCATGGTGGAACACTGGAACAGGTTGTCCAGAGAGGTGGTAGGTGTCTCATCCCTGGAAATACTCAAGGTCAGATTGAATGGGACTTCGAACAACCTGGCTGAGTTGAAGAAGGTCCTGATGATTGCAGGGGGGTAGGACTAGATGAGTTTTAAAAGTGACCTTCCAACCCAAACTATTCTGTGATACACAGTAAGTTACTCCAGAGGATGCACTTCAAAGAAATGGCTGTACTGTTATGGAAGTATAATCTGACCCCAAGGCTTCATGCCCTGATAACCAAGGCAAGTAAGAGGCGCATGCCCTGTAATTTCTTTTTCCTAAAAATAAGCTAAGTAAATGCTTATTTAGTTTGATGAAAATATTAGCTGGTTATATTAAGCTGACTGAGAAGTAACTATAATGCAGTTATATAGTGTTTGGTTTTTTTTTAAACTGGAGTCAGAATAGCTGCCAAAAGACTGGCAGCACAAGTCGGTTGTGACAGATGAGAGGGGAATCATTGCTGGAATGATTGCTGGACTCTTAGAAATTATAAAAGTAAGGAACAAGGTCCAGTGAAAGAAAGAGGAAAGACAAGGAATTGTGAAAGACACCAAAAAAGCAGAAGGAAACAGCTAAAAGATGTACTATAACAGATGGGCAGGACTGTTGCTTTTTCCTAACAGTAACTTACTTGGGTTTGGCATTTTGTTTTCTTTTGTTTTTCTGCACATTTGGAAAGAAACCCAACTCATCTGTTGGTGCTCATATTGCTTCTGTCAGGTTTAGTGTGCTGGGATGTGATCTTAAAATGAAGATCTATAGTAGAGTTAAGAACAGACTTCTGCTGGAGTTCAGCTTCTTTGTAAATAAATGAATCCCACAAATTTAGCTAAGAAAAGGCTAACAGGGTTACACTGCTACACTCTGAACAACCTCTTCCCTGTGCTTACACTCATCTGTATGATAACTAAAATAAGACAATCAATTTCCTCTGGTGACCTGTTTCTGCACATAGACAAATAAAAATCAAGTTTCCTCTTGGTTCCAAGATGCTGACAGGTGGGGGATAATTACTGTAGCAACAATTCCTTATAGGCTTGTGAGAGGACTCCAGAAACCTGGAGTGTTGTGGAGTGCAGGCATTAGGCATCACAGGTGCCTTGATTTTATGGAAGCAGCCAGAGGGGAAAACAAGTAGTTGTCTGCCAGTGCTGACTCCGGGCTGTATCAGCTGCTGTTAATTACCTTGCTCCCAGACAATTGTCTGACTGCAACTGAGCTGCCTGATTAAAATATTTTACTGCCCCACTTTCTGAACAGTAGTCGTTTTCCACCCTCGGTCCTGGAGCACTCATGGGTAGGTTGTACTGCCTGCATCCCACACTATATTTTCTTTTTTTTGCTGCTACCATGTGCAGCAAGTATGTCTCTTGTGCAGGTGGGGCCCTCAGGGCAGGGGGGAGGAAGTGTTGCTAATGGAAAAGGTTTGGGCAATTCTGGATTGTTTTGCTTTGTATAAATCTAGAAGGCTTTGTTTTATTTTTTAAGCATTGTTTAGTGATAGCAGTTGTAGGAAACATAACATGAACGGGCCTGAAGAAGTTTGAGTTCATGACTTGTGAGTTGTCTGATGTTTTGTAAATGAAGCAGGATTCTCCATCTAAAGTATCTGTGCTTTGGACTCAGACAGGGACAGCATGAAAAATTTTTGGCAAAATAAGACAAGAAACATGCAACATGTGCCTTGGGCAAGCTAAAAGTGACAGAGGTCTACCTCTAGGCCCAGCCTTACTGCCCACGAGGACACGAGCCAGGACATTTATGTAAAGTACTGTATCCTGAGCATGAAGAAGACAGATGAACAGAAAGGAAAAGTGGGGAAGGTTTGGTTCTGGACCTGTTTCTGAGCCTGCTTTTTTAGTAAAAGGGATAGGAGTCTTAGTTGATGCTTCCAACTGGATCAAGCAACATTACTTTTCTTCCCTAGCAATATTCCTCTTTGGAAGTGTTGGGCTGTTTTTCAGTTATTTCCAGTGCTTGCTTTTGTCTATAAAATGAAAGCTCTCTGATGGACTTAACTTAGACTTTACAAATGCATGGGGCTGAGTGTAGCTGTCAGGACATTAAGAATTTTAATGAGCAGTTGAAGCATCATCCCAAGGAGAGATAGGAGAGATAAGAGCATAAGCTGTTACCAAAATAACATTAACGAAGTTGTCCCATGGCAGAAGAGCAAGGAAGGCAAGAAACAACAGAGCATATACCATGTCTGAGAAATATTGCCTTATTTTCAAGGTTATAACATGCTATTCAGATAATTATTTCAAATACTCCTTTTAGATAAGTCCCCATGAAACATGTGCTCTCATAGAAAGTTAACAAAGTCAGACATCAAAGCTGAAGGGATCATAAAGTGGGGATAGTTATTTTTTCAGAGGAAACAGGGAGAATCTTTTCCCATACTTCAGTGTATGGCTGCTGAACTTCAAAGGGATTGATTATGCACATGAAAGCAAATATTAACAATGCTACTGTGTCTTCTTCAATGCACACTGGTTTAAGACAGCACATGGTTGCTTTTAACAGGTATATCACTGCAGGAAGAACAGACCAGTTGTCATATTTATCTCATAAATGCTCTTCCCTGGCCTTAAACAGAGCTACTAAACTCCATACAGTACACAATACAAGTAGCATGTGAAGTTAATTCCTTCTACCTAAAAGAAACTTAAAAAAGTTTCCTAAAGCAATCTGAGGAACTTCAGTGAATGGCAACAAAATGAACTCTCTTTCTACTTCCTATTCCTATTTCATAAATTAGAATAATTTCGGGTTTTGCGGTGTGGTTGATGGATCCTGACTAACAGAGGCAGCAGCAAATTTACCAGTGCCTACAATGATATTCTACTTCATGAGGAGAAATGAAGGGTCTATTACCACCATAATATGGGGTGAGTGACTCCAGATAATTTTAAAATGTCTCGCATTTTGCTGGAAGTTCAAAGCATAACAACGAGAATTATTTTGACACTTGAAAAATCAATGTGTTTATTTAGTTGCAATCAATATGCTGTTCTGCTGACCCAGTTTTTTCTTATATTTTCAGTTCTTCGGCCATGGACTCTAGATCAATCCAAATGGATTAAAATAAAGACTCTAGCTCACTGTGATGGGTATATTCCTGCCCCAATCTTGCTATGAATATAGCACATTATTAAATATTTATAGAAATATGATCTTACTGTGTTGGGGAGGTTTTGTTTGTGATTGAGTGGTATTTTTCTGGGGCGGGCGGGCAGGTTATGAATTGCCTACTTTGGCTGTGTATGTAACACATTTGTGGAAAGCAGATCTTCCAGATGTTCCTTACAGAGTTTCATTAAGGCTGAGACCCAGAACATTGCACAAGAAAAACCAAAGTGTTCTTTCCATGAGGCTATTTTTGTAGTAAAATACCAATGGCTATCTTCCCTTCTGAATTTCTCAGGGTCTTTTTGCTTGAGGGTTGGTCACTCTTGCATTCTGCTAAGTCACACACACACAAACTTCAGCAGTTCTTGGGCATTTTATCTACTGATTCTTCTTCCTTGGCACTAATTAATTCTACCTCTGGGTAAAACATAGGTTCTTAGAAGCCTCCTCCTCCTCCCCCAGATTTCCTGACCACCTGCCCTGTTGCTTCTGTTTCCCAAAATTGTACTTCCATCAAGTGCAATGAATGAGATACAGGAAGTTCTCTGAGATGGGAAGAACATTTTCATTCCCTGATAAGCATTCTACTGATGGACTGCCAGCACTTGTTACTTTTTCAAGAAATGAGAGCTGCAGAATAGCAAGTGGTAGGTATAAAGGATGAGGAATAAGTATTCCCTGGCTCTTGCTTTTATCTTGGTTTGCAGGCAATTAGGTTTAGATTTTACCCTAGCTAGAATTAGAAATTACCAAGAGGGGGTTGATTTGTGACTGTGTTTTAGTAGCAGTCAGTTTTATGTGTGAGTCATGCAATAACAGAACCCATTGGGCTGAGAAATCAGAATTTCTGTTCTGACGGAATTTTTAATTCTTCTGTAATTTCTTTCTCATATTGAACACAAACAAAACAAATGATAAAAAAATTCCAGACAATATCCCAGACTGTCAAAATATGCAGTTACATGTCTTTATGTAGATCTATAGTTCAACTTCATTCTTACTGTTCTCCTATAAATTAGATCAGTGGGCTGGGCTACATTTCACTGCATTTCCTCCCCCTCACTAAGCCGCTGCTGTTCCTGCACAAGAGGGATGCAGTCTGGTAAGAGAGCTTGAGCTGTTGGGTGAAGGACAGTATTTTTTATCAAAGATACCTCTGGCAAGAACCAAGGTGTAGAAGCTTAAGCATGGAGATCTGGGCTGAAAGCAATGTCCTTTTTTTTTTTTTCCCTGCTGAAAATAAAATTGGCAAAATTAACAGTTTCTCTAATATTGAAGAAACCACATTTCTCACTAAGAAAAGCTTTACTGGGAAATAGACTAACAGTACCAGACAAAAGTGCCTGGTTTTTGTTTTCTAACTCACATAGAAATTTCTTGATTTTGAAGTTGGTGCTCGCTGTGAGAGAGGTGAAGAGTGGTGAAGGTGGAAAGGAAGACAAGTCATATAAGTTTTTGGTAAACCTTTAAACCCATCTTATAGTGAATTCCTATTGGCCTAAAGCCAGCAAACACAGAAGTTCTGTAAAGGCTTGTTTGAGCTATAAGGTCTTGAGTAAGTGTTTTCCCTGAAGGGTTTGAACTTTACATCTGAAGCAAGGTCATCCATAAAGTACTCAGCATACAATAGTTGTTCCTTATGTAGTGGACCCCCGGTGTATATTTCAATACACCCATTTCTAAAAATCTGGTTCTAATTTAGATAAAGGGATTTAAGAAGTCACTGTAGAGCCAATGTTCTTGTTTTCAGTTCAGATTCTGAAGATAATAATAATCAAGAGAGTTAGATACCGTAGAAAAGACAGAAACAAGAAATAACTCCTACTGCATTGAGAGGTGCTGGTTCTCTGCTAGCATCCAGTGAATGCCTAGGAAGTTTCCCAAATTAAATACCCAGTCCCAGGCATGAGTAACAAAATTATAGCTTGAATATTTGTTTTGACAATGAGAATATGAAAAGAATTAAACTAGTTCACACTAGCAATGTGGAGATAGAAAGCAATCTGCTTATGGTGTCGCAGTATGAGGAACAAAGAAGAAGGGCTTTTTGAGGAATAAAGGTTTATTAACTGGCTACAAATAAATTTAGTTTGAGAGCAGTTATTATACTAAATATCAGGGGAACAAAGCTCTGTAATAGCTTCTACTTCAAAAGGCAATAAACCTCAAATTTATTTTCATTTGGACACAGTCAGATTTCTGAGTTGCATTAAATGATGCAGTTTATAATGAAAAGGGATTATTCTAATGTATTACAGGCCCAGAACAGTTTTGTATTGTATTTTCCATACTGTGGCAATGATTATTTCCTTGAATACAGCAGATCTTGTGCCCTGGAGGAAGAAGGACATCAGGATAAAATCATAAAATAGAGTTCTGCAGATTTGAATTAGAATTGCCAAGCAAGTCCATGAGGGTTTGAGCACTAATCTAACTTTTAATCCTCAAATTTCTCCTGCTGTAAGACTAAGATGATGATGATCATATGCTTTAATAGGATACCAAGAAATAACTCAATTAAAAATACTTATTTAGTGGAAGTTACATAAATGCTGAAAAAGATTCTCTGTCTAGGAAAACTTACTTTGTTTTTTCTCCATCCATCTAATCTGAAACAATTGTTGCTTCAATTTGTAGTAAGATACATGACTGCAAAGATATGCCTGGTACACAGTAAAACTCTGAGAAGTAATCTCAACTGACACAATATGTAGAAAAAATGTCCTGCTCTGAATAAAATTTTAGTATTATGCCACAACCGTATGACAAAAGATTACTCAGTTATTGAACAGGAGAGGAAAATTAGAGGCTCTGTCACTGCCAGGGTTACACTTATTTTTCAATACTTTTTCATCTGTTGAATTTGATTGTCCTCATAAATTCTTTGTTTATCTAATATGCTGTATTGCATTGCATTACAGAATGTTGTATTCTCTTTTCTTCAGCTGACCTATGCTTGCATTCAGCTTTGAAATGGTAAGTAGTACCAAATGCTTAACTGGAGTCCTACTTATAAAACTTGGACATATTATAGAAAAACAAAAACATCAGAATTAAAATGGAGAATTCTGAAGCTAAATAAATGCTTGACCTTAACCAAGGTGTGGGCTAAAATTGAGTCTGATCCCTGGCCTGCCATTGCAGTTTAGACCACTGCTGCAGATGATTCTGTGGCATCCATTGCCACTTTGAAGAGTACCTCAAGTTCAGACTACCTGTAGATGACATATGCCTTTGTAGGACTTTAACTGTCCACATCAAACTTGGAAATCAGTTCACAAAACAAAAACTCAACTGCCAAGTGCTTTCAACCAACTTCTAGACCACACTGAAGTAATGGAAAGTGAGAAACAGCACAATTGCTAGTCCCTTTTTCCCCTGTATTTCTCTTAGGATGGATTGAGCTCTTGTCCACAAAGACTCTCCCTTGAGGACAGAAGTTAAGCCAGCAAAGAAACACCACTTTGGCTGAGCTTCTTCTTAGCTTGATGTCTGCTAGCAAGAGCAACAAGGCTACTAAGGGACCTTGCTTACAAAAATCCCAACACCTTTTCTTATCTGTGAACATACCACATTTCTTGCTCTACAGCAAGCTCTGAATACTGGAAATTTCCATTTGTCTATCAATCTATCCTGCAGGTTTAATGTTACAGGTGGACATGTATGAAAAAAAGCTGATTGTAAATGAAGTTCTGAAACTGCCAGCACAACTGCAGGCTGATCATGATAGGCAAAACTATTTGACTGAAGCTGTTTTCTCTGTACTGGAAAAATTTGAGATGTGTAACCCTACAATTTATCAGAATCCTCAAACAGTTTGTTTTATTGCCATTTGGGTAGTGACAATGATTCTAGAGGTCAAGTCTTCCCCTCGAGCTATTTCCTCGCTAGCCCTCAAACGGGCAGCAATGTAAATCTCCTGTTATTCAATCACTGCAGTTTATGCTGATTTATTTCCCTGTCTCCACTAGGATGTGACTCTGACCCCTTTTATTGACCAGCATGGCCTACAAGGTTTTCAGGATGCAGTTGAGGCAATGTTCCCTCTTCTCTAAGCTAATCACAATGAAGATGCACTAGAGTGGACATGACCTCTTAAACTGAGATACATCTATACTTTGCTATAAGCAAAGTACATTTGCATCATGGATCATACTTTTGTTTTGAAATTTGGTTGGTCCAAATATAACAAAATGCTTACCTGCATCATGCCTAGGGGTCTTAAGACAGGTTCATGTCTTTCCTGTGCTGGGAGCCCAGAGCTGGATGCAGTAGCAAAGGCAGAGCGGCAGCAGAGCAGGGTAGAGGGGCCCTGCTGGCCGTGCTCCTTTGGATGCAGCCCAAGATACAGCTTGCTTTCTGGGCTGCAAGCTCACATTGTCACAGGTCATGTCCAGCTTTTCACTCACCAGTACTGCCAAGTCCTTCTCCACAGGGCTGCTCTCATTTATTCCGCATTTTGTATGGATACTGGTGGTTGCCCTGACCTAGGTGCAGGACCTTGCACTTGACCTTGTTGAACTTTGTAGCATTTGCTCAAGCTCACTCCTCAAGCCTGTAAAGGTCCCTATGGATGGCATCTCTTCCCTCAAGCACATAAGGGGCATCACTTGGTTTGGTGTCATCTGAGGGCGCATGCAAGCCTCCTATGTCCTTAATAAGGATGCCGAACAATATTGGACCCTCCTTCTCTCTTTTTGCTGTACTAGTCACTTAAAATTCAACACCTCAGCTTCACTCTCTTTGGAGTTGCCTCTCTTCTCCTTTCAGAAATGTCTATTTTCTTTTGCAGGGTGGATATAGACTACAGAAGGATCCCATTGTCTTTGCTTCAAACCCTGCTTATTGCATTTTCCCCTTGGTTTCTGACCCATTTATTTCCCTTGTCTAATGTGGAGGTCTCTTCCCACTTCTGTAAAGCCTCATGTTTCTCTGTTGCTGTGAAAAGAGCAATACAGGAAGAGACATTAACATATTAGATGTTGTTTAAAATAAGATTTTAAAGAGATATTGCTGCCCTGCACTCTCTGTGTCTTCCAGATAAGGTTCTTTTAACTGGATTTCATTTCCATTAATGCATTCCCTAGCCATAAATTGAAAATCATTATATAGTTTAAAGCATGTGCTTATCCTTTATTTCTCTTCATTCATCTGCATTTGTTTTCAACTTTATTCAGTATTTTGCTTGCATGAGAGGTGGTACAGCTTCCTGCTGCCTAGTTTTGCTCTGGGTGTAAGAGAAGAAAGTTCCAAACCCTTCTGTGATATTGAAGCCAGTCCAGGACAGGTAGAACATGTCAACATAGACAAGATGTATCAAAGGATATAACCTGGGATAGCATGAAGTCTGGCTGGGGTTGCTTGGGACCCTAATTAAAAGCCCAAGTTATTTATCTGAACTGATCTTTTTGTCATGAGCTGCAAGAGAAGTTCCTAAAGTAATTTTGAACTTACTGTGTGAAATGCAATTATACCTTATGACAGCAGCAAAGGTGCCCTTGAGACCTTTCTTCTCTTTGCCCCTCTGCTTTGAAAAGTCATAACACTACATGTTGGCAGAGAAATCATGTCAAAATATTTCTGAGCTGTACTACAATAAAGTATTCTGCAGTAAGAGATCATTTTGACTTGACCTGTTTTCAACTGAAGAGCTCGGGTGTGCCACTCTATTTGGACTATTAATTACTCAAAGACAGCTTAGCTACCAGTGGAGAGAGGAAAAAGGGAAGCAGATCATGAGTATTGAAATCTGTGGGAATTTTAATGGAAAATTAAAACAAGATAATAAATCTCATGGTAAGTCCACAAACCTCTCAAAGGTTTGAACTAAGAAAACAAAGACTCTTTTCAGGACTTACCAGATGTGTCCCAATTTATGTAAAAAATTAGGTTTGGCACAATTGTCCCTGAATTGCATGCTGTCTTTCTGGATCTGTAGTTTTGTGTTCTCACACAGCTAAAATGTCTTAGCTTTCCAAATGGGAAAACGAGCAACTTATAAAATATACTGTTAACTTATGCACGTATTCCTCCAGCTTTAAAAATGAGCCATTACCTTTTGTAGGAAATACTAAGAACTGCAAAATACACCGTGAAACATGACTGAAAATAGAGCTGTTATAACAGCCAGTGGAGGAATGCTAAGGTTATTTATTTTTTTAATCACAATCATGTGTATCTCCCTTTCCCAAAGCTCATATGCATTTCTTCTTGTTCAGTGCAAAAGTCAAGAGCAAGAAGGACTGAAAAGGGTTTCTAGAAAACTGCATATACAGAGAACAAATAGATTATTATTATTATGGACAGAAAGATTCTTTGTTATTCATCTGGCAGCTGGGAAGTTCCATGAAGGCCCTGGAAGAGGGGGCTGGTCTGACCAACAAGCCACTCTTAGGTAGGAGGAGATGGCATAGCTTCCTGGGACTGTCAGAGCCACAGCAGAGGCACCTGGGAGGTGTCTGATATGTAATGTTGGGCCCAGGTCCCACTCAGGACCACTCAAGTCCCATTCAGGAACACTCCCTAAGTACAGCATTATCAGTACTATTCAAATCTCTTCAAGAAAAAAAAAAGTCTTTGTACTTGGCTTAGTTTTATCATTCTTTCTCCTTAATTTCTCCCTTACCCATCATGCTCCATTACATGATAAATTTGGAAAGGTCACAGTAAGTACTTTCAAGTAAGTGTGTATGTTCTTTAAAGCATCACTTCTCAAGATTCTTGGGAAAAATGACAGGGTCACCTTTTTTTTTTTTTTTTTTTAAAGTGCAATGATTTTAATACAAGAAGACAGAGACTAGAAATCAAATCACTAATCAGGGACTTATATTCACATTTGATACACCTCTTTCCTCACAATCTCCCTCCTTATTTTGCTCAGAGGCACTTTCTGATACCAGGAATAGCACATTACTGATCACATGGCTTGGGTGGACTTTTTCTCCAATTGTAATATGCAATTAGATGTGCTAGCCTGAGTTTCAGTATTCCAAGGAGACTTAGGTGCACTACCCAAGCAACAAAAAATGTGAAAGAAATTAGCTTAAAGCACATGACCTGCAGGGGAGCAAGGCTATTTTACTTCAGCAAAGACTGTGACTTGTAATCTGATTGATAGTTTTCAGACAATTGGTTCTCTAGATCTAAAAGTGATACAGGTTTAAACTTGACTTAAATTTGGCTGTCAGTAGCAATGCAGCAAATCTGTATTTTCTCTGAGTGCCATCTTCAAATGATGTGAAATAGCAAGTGGAGATTCACTCAATCTCACTGTGATCTCACCCATAACCAGACTTTTCTGAACACTCATTATTAGCATTTTGACTTCTCTGTCAGTGTTTCATGTTGAGGCTCCTGTGTGAAACACACAACAGAAGGATTCTCCCAGCAATCACCTCCTCAGCAGCAAACCCATGGCTACAGGCAAACTCCATATCTCCTGGGTGAATGCTTAATACTTGCTTACATGGCAATATGTGAAAGAGCAGGTTTCTGTCAGCACCACCATGGTGAAAGGAAAGTAGTTGGAGCTGGCATTAAAAATCCATTTGGGGTGGCTGCATGGCTTGAAGTTTGAACAGTGGGAACTTGACAGGGATGTACGAAGGGAATAAAAGACTGAGAGAGGTAGGAGAAGATAAAACAAAATCTGCCCAACTGCATTGACTGTATCATTATAAAGGACTGAGGTACTGTATGTGTAAGCACACTGACCTTGCCCAGCTGTGTGCTGCCTTTTTGGGACCTGACCTGTGGGGAAGCTGCCCCAGCCACACACAGCCTTATTGCCAAGAGAGCCTTCCATAAAGAGAGGACAGGGAAAATGGAATCTCCTCTACTATCTCCTCCAGCTTCACCCCAGCATCCTTTGGTCTCAGGAAGTTTTGTGCTTCAGTTTTGTCAGTGAATCTTGTTGTCTGTCTGGCATGTTGTGAGCACAGTAACAGTCCAGCTTAAACAGTGCATCTGTCTCCTCCAGGAAGACAGCAGAGGAAGGACAGCAGCACACCTCCTGGCATGCCATCCCATCTGAGGGAGTTCCTGCACCTGGAAAGAAATTCACTATTTTCCTCAGTGATTTACCACCTCAGGTCAGTGCAGTAGGCAATGCCAAAGACAAAACTATTTCTCCAGATTTCCAGGACCATGAAAGTGACTAAGAGACTGCTTGAGAGTTAATTTAAAGATGTGCTCTGTAGGATGAGTTTTAAAGCTGGCTCAGAGGCTGATGGTTCCACAATATTCTGCACAGATTTATGACAGCTGGAAGCTAACCCTACAGCTGAAGGCAACCAACACTGTTTTCCAATCTTCGGGGCATTTCCCAGAGCAAAAAGACTTATATAGAGAGAGCTAAAAATTATGCTGTATGTTCTGTGTATTTATAAGGTGCAGGAGTAAATACCCTACTGTGGTACCTCACATCTGCAAACAAAGAACTGTGAAAAATGCAGGTCAGATAATTTCTGTGTTGGGAGGCACCAGCCTTCTGTGAAAATTCTCAGCTAAGCATGAAGACCAGGAAAGCTGAGTGCCAGGAAGATTAACAACTTCTTTTCCTGAGGTGTTAAATTTACAAGGAAGTGTGACATCAACTAGAGAGGTGCCAAGAACACCAGTGATGAATTGAATGGGGGTGTTACTATTGTTCCTGTTCTGAAAGGGGGAGGACCAGACAAAGGGCTGGGTTCCACCTTTCTGAGTGAAGCACATTTCTCAATGCCAGTTAAAACCAATCATTTTCACTGTTAATACACAGTGGCACAGCAGAGGAGAGCTACAGGTTAATGCTGCACATTAGCTATCAATTTGGTTTGATTAGTAAAAAGTATCTATCCCAAATCTGACCAAGCTCCTCCCCTTCAGGGTGGCTCATCGCATCTCCATGTGTAAAGACAATATCAAAATGTACCTGCTATCAATATTATATAACATCCTCCAGTGATCACAGCACAATCAGATTACCCCTCAGTAAAGGACCTCAGTCAAAGTGTTCAGAGAATAAAGAAGCAAGACAGATGCTGCTGTTGAGAAATTTTCAAAAGAATTGTAAAAGGAAAGGGGGAACAGTTACTGCTTTTCTTCAGCATTAACACTTTTCAAATGGAACGTTCTATTTGCTTCAATGTCAGCTCAAACTAGACTTTGGCTATGAAGCCCTGGTCTTGGGGAAGGCAACAGAACTTTTTCCTTCTGATTTCAGAGAGGTTTCACAGTTTGCTTGAGATTTTTCTCTCAAATTCCAAGAGCAAATTCTTTTATTGTTTAAGAAATTTAGGTTAGATGAAGCAGGCCAAGAATGATCTCAGGCTATGGCAAAACTCAGATATATTTGCCTGTTACATTTTACTCTTCCCTTGTCTCAGCTCCATAATAATAATGCTGCTGTTGATAAATACTAAGGGTGGGCTCCAGCATACACTGAGCAAGAAAAGATAAAGGGTGTTTCTTTGCTTTGTAATAATGTAATGGACATAATGAAGAATGAAAACTGAGAATAGCCTCTAACACATAATCTAATAAAAAAAAGTTTTCATAAACTATGCATATTTTTCAGATTTCCTACTACAAAACACTTTTAAAACTTCCAGATCTGCCATTATCAAACTTTAGAGTCATAATTAGCAACACAGACACATTAGGAGACTCACTTCTGAGTACTGAAAATGGCATTTACAGAAATGAGGGACCTGAACTAGATGTAGGCATTTTAGCATGCCTTGGTACTCATGAGACAAAATTCATTATCTATTTTGGCATGTAGCTGAACTGTGAATTTAACAGCAAGGATGAAGATGTCCACAAAAACAGAAATTGCAATTATGTTTGGTTTCAAGGGGATCTATCATGAAAATGGTATTTACAAATGGTCTCCTTTATTTTGTTTTCAAGGTCATGAAATCCCTTTGTCTCCTTGTCCATTTTCCCTCCCACTCCTCAACCTCACCAAATGTTTGAGTATTCTTCTTGTAAATACCTTTGGCAACAAACTCTGAAGGATACAGATTAATACCCAGTGTGCCCTCAGAAGAGCACAAGCAATTTCTGTAAGCAAACATTTTTCCTGTTATTTTGCTGTTGTTTGCAAACACCTCCACCTCAAGACTCCAGCGCTATTGTTTGGACAAGTTTTCAATGTCCTTAAAGACACATCTACGAGACTGGTAGTCACAATAGGCAAGAATGTCTGATGGACTCTGAAGAAAATACAATTTAAAAATAATGTATGTCTTACCTGCTTATTCATAAGTATGTAGATAATGGGATTGCAAACAGTGCTGCTTTTTGCTAGGATGGAAGGTATGATGCTTGTAACTGGAGCCACAACACCTGGCTTGCCAAATGTAGCCAGTAATGCTATAACCCCATAAGGAATCCAGCAGACCAGATAACAGATAACTGTAGTGATCACCATGAACAGGACGTGATATTCTCTTTTGCGGGCAGCATTCTTGTGGATTTTTCCAACCTATGGAAAGGTTTAAAAGAGAGATAAATTCAGCAAGTGGAGCTGTTGGATTGACTGCATGAAGAACCTGGGACTATTGGTCTTGGGTCAGCAGTAACAACCAACACTGTAGTCCCAGCAGCAAAACAAATGCAAACCCAAAAGTGATTGAATATAGTGAAAAGACTTCCATCATCTCCATTAGGCATTAGGGGAAGCTCTGCAGAGACCACACTGCATACCAGCATAAACCAGTCCCAGAAGAGGTTGGACCAAATGTAGAAAGGTGACAAAGCATCTAGTCCTTAACAGATACTAGGTCACCTGCAGTTGTTTTTAAGGTATGGAATTTTGTGTAAATGTACCATGTTTTCATTCAAATTATGCCAGTACACAGAACTTACTTGAGATGAAAAAACTTTATATAGCACCTTTGAACCACCAGAAGTATTTTCTGTTAAGGGTGTGGAAAAAGCAGAGCAACACTAGGACTGTGCTTAGTAACTCTGTCCTTGCATCTTTTCTACACTAGATCAAGCCTCAGCTGGCTTGGCACAGTGTTAGCCATGGTCATACTTGGAGCAGGACACCAGAGAAGCCTTGCTGAATCACTTGCAGTTTCAAGTGATAAGATTCATTAATTCCAGACTATTTCTTTCTGGTACTTAACCATTTTGATAAAAGGGCTTCACTCCTGATAATGATCAGAAACAGGTTTTTGTGCTCTTAAAATGTGTGCTGAGCGCTGACTCACTGTGGTTCATGGGGTTCTTTTGGGAAATAGAGTAGAATGGGCTAAAGAGGAAAAGCAGGTGCAAATGAGCAGTTTCAAAGTGATGGTACAAGAGTCTATCTTGTTACTATGAATTTTCCAGTAGTTAGTGTGCAGGAAAATCTGCTGTGGAAGTATTTATAATCTGTGCTTCAAAATTTACTCTCTTTTAGCCAGTCCTGGATTGAAGCATCATGCCCTTTGGGAGTCTAGAGCTCTAAGATAAAGCTTTAACTAAAATAACAGTCAACTTTTATTTTTAAGCCTTGATGTGAATACATTTTTCTGTAGACAACTACAGTATGCTCTTCCAGTGTTTGGGCAGCTGAGTGCATTGGTGGTAAAAGTGAGGAACAAGATCATTCCCTAAAAATCCAAAGCAACTTTGCAAGGAGGTAAATTTTGGAGATTCTCTCCCCACTGACTCTAGATGGAGACTCAGCACACTGGTCTCCTGAGGTTATAGCTGATTCCTCAGCTTTACCCCAGTGTCTGTTTTCCAAACTCAAATGTGCCAACAGGACTTCAGGAACTATTCAAATGTTTAAACTATATTGATTGAGCCTTGTACTCAGCCAGATCTAATTTATGTCCACTTTAAGGTCTTTTTGCCTCTTGAGTGCAGTACTTGAGAGTAAATTGCACCCAGGAGAAGGAAGCCCATGTACAACTACAAGCATAAATGAGCAAAAAAGCAGCTCTGTGTAATGGAACACATCCAAACTTTCCTTAATCAAATAATAAAAAAAGAGTTTTAAATCAATAGGTTTAAACTGATGCAGGTAAATGAATAGAGCACAGTTAAAGGTGGAAGTCACCAACCATCCCATACAAATATCATTTGCTGTTGCCTGACACATACCTTGTGCATGCCAAGGAAATAGAGCTTTTTCTACCTCTTTGTAGTGTGGGTCTCTTTGCATAATGTGTCTATGTATCAGATTGTGAATTAAACACAGATATAGTGACTGTATAAGGTACACATGAAGGCAAAGCAATATGGTTACTGTTTCTTTTTAGTTCATTTTGACTCTAGGCTTCAAGAGTGCTTGGTTCTATCTGGAGTTTCAATGGAAATGTTCCTGTAAATGAAACACACTAACTTCGTCTGCTTGAAATTAATAAGTATTTTTCCTCACTGCTTTTTAATGATTTTCTACAAAAAGGCAATAACAAAGTCTATCCTTTCTGAGAAGACTTGGGACTATTTTTATAAGACTGAAACCTGTTTATTTTATCATTACTTTAGCTTGAAAAAAGGATTAATAATATATAATGGTCCAATCCTGTATTTCTTATTTGAACTAAATTTTTCATGACTAATTGGAAATTTCTCTGACTGATGGATCCAGGATCCCATGTGAGCTGCAGCTATGCTACAAATTTAATATTAGACAAGGGTGCAAAGCCCCAGCCAGCCATGGCATCCACAGCTGAAGATCTTCAATAAACACAGAAGGATCTGGTTTTTTTGCTGTGTTTAGATATGTGTCTTGAAGAGTTTGCAAGAATTTACCATCAACACAGACAAAATACAGGCCATAAACGAAGGAAGGAAAGATGGGTGAAGTGGCTATGGATCTGATTTTGTCATGTATCTTTCCACTTTCACATCTTTAAGTCATTTCCATAGGAAGGGGAGTTTTGAAATCATGTACCATAATTGTCCTCACACTCAGTTTTATTGCCTTTGCAGTTTTGCAGCCTACCTTTAGAAGGTGTTATCTTTAAAAATTGTCTCTTTATAGGTACTGGAATGCCCCCAGCAAAATATAACTTAGATTCATGTAACCTACAGAAAGATTACACTTCTGCAGGTAAAAAAGCACTAGACATTTTAACAGTAAAATAAATTCTATTTGTTATTTTAAAACTACTGGACAATTTAATGCAATTGCTACACTGTGTTTTCAGTAGTCCAATGGAAATGCCTCCCTGGATACCCAGCTGGTAGAAGAGCATCAGAAAGTGAAGAGGAAAAATAGATTCAAATAATAGTCTAGAATAGTTGAGCTTGTAGATATCTGTCTAAATGTGAACATATAGGGTATATATAACATACATTTAAAATACTTAGAAGATCTAAATCACACTTTAAAATGGCACAAGAAACACTGGCCCATTGGGATCAGATTGTACTTATATAGGACAGCTGGAAAAACCTTCTTTGCTGTAAAATCAGCTGTTTTCTCTCCGACAAAGATTATCTCCTGCCAAATTTAGCAACATAAAGGTTGGGAAACCTTTATATTTAAAGAGAAGAAGGTTGGGGAATTGGTTATTGAGGGCTTTTTAATGAGGAAATTGTGTTTCTCCCCTGCTTTCATCCTGGGAAGTAACAGATAGGTTTTGTTTTTTCAGAACTCAGCTGGAAGCAGCGACAGGCAAACTTGTTTAATCTCAGGCACTGAGCGTAACAGTGGCACAATTAGCTCTGGTCTGGATTTGCCCTGCAGCCGTGCTGCATCTCACATATACCCAACACTTTGTTCGAGTCAATCTGACACAAAAAATACCACGACTTAGATCACTAGGGCAGCATGCCGAGCACGTACATTAGATGTGAGAGGCCACTGAGTGTGGGAGAAGCCAGAGTGGTGTTCAGTGAGGAGGCTGGCATGGTAGAAGTGTCCTCAGAAGGAGCCCAAGTGACACATTGATTGATTGACCTCAAAAACTGCATCCACAGCTGACAGGATGTAGCAGATACATCACTCACCAAGTGATGGGCTGCATTGCTATTCCATGCTTTGGAAAAGATGGAACTGGGGATCTCTGAGCAGAGCATAGAAAATTTCAATAGCACTGGTGAAAGTCTGGAGAGGTCATAAACCAAAGACAAGGGGACCTTACAATATGGATATGGAGAGGGTTAGTAAAAAGAGATGCAAAAAGCTTTTGCTGTAACTGTGGAGATGGTTAGGCTGTATATTCAAAGAAAGGATTCAAAATATTTGCTGTGACAGGTACTCAGCAAGGAGAGAGAAAAGCCTTTAAACTGGATGCAGGAAAATGTGTGGGTCTGTCACAACAAGGACCCAGGGAAAAGGTATGACCTAGAGGAAGCTTGATTTCCTCTAAGGAGAACAAGTCTGTCCTTTCCTTAAAGAGAAAAGAGAATGGGTCTGTCCTTGCAGAAAACAAGTAAATCTTCCAAACACATAAACTCTGTTGTATAGTGGTATGAGAGATAATACTAGGAGTGCAGGTCATAGGAAATTGTTAGCAGGATCTGGTTATCCAACTGAGGTACTGCAGGTGTCAGTCCAGACCTCATCACTGTTCAAGTCAACTGGTTCAGTCAACCTGCTCCTGGAGGGAGCAGCCAGATGACAACCAGGCTGAGTCCATGGGTTTTTGTCTGGCCAAACACTGGAGCTTTTCAGCCCAGACAAAAAAAGGACAGCAGCTACCTGCCTCTGCTTTAGATATTTTTTAGCCGTCCAACAGCTTCATATGGAGAAGAGCCCTGAGCAGCACCTTGCCCAGGGGAACAGCCTGCCCCTTCCTGTGCTCCAGAGACAGAAGTCTGATCTACTGCAGCCCCTTGCTCAGCTCTCTCTGGATTTATCGGGGCATGACTTATGGGACCAAGGGAATACTGGTGGCACTTCATCTACTCAGAAGAAGGCAGGAAAGAACTGAAGGATATTTGTGCATTGTGGTTGTGAGGTAACTGTGAGGCCCACAGTGCCAGAGGCACATGTGCAGTCAGTTCATTATATTCCTATCATCCATGGGCAAGTTGGGCTTTTTTTATATATGTAAGGCAAGGGAGCGGGGCCAAAGTTAGCTATTAAGAAGGGGAAGTTTTAATAATGAAGATTTAACCTGACAGTTTTGAATTCCCCTGTGTTTTCATTTTCACATTTACCCTAGTCTCTCCTCCTTACTTAATGCAGCTATGTGCTTTATCTCATAAAGCATTTCCTTCATGTTTTAGCTGCATCCATTTTCAACTGTGAACATCCTTAAAGGTTATGAAGAATATATGGCATCCCATCCATCTAACCTCTAGATGGAAAACTATGCACCATCCAGAGCCACTTCAAGCAAGGGACATGTACTTCATAACATCTTAGAAGTCAGAGGTCCTGTAACTAAGTAAGTTTTGTCCTTCAAGTCACTTTCTCAAGCTATTTATTAAGATGGAAAATAGTATCACTAACTATACCCTGTGCACCTAAATAGTGGATGCTGTAAACATCCTTTATGTAGCTTGCTCTAAACAAGCAATATGGAAACAGGGCACAAGGTGCTTTTTTATCATGGCTGATATTATTC
The DNA here is from genome assembly GCF_001522545.3 of Parus major. Lineage (NCBI taxonomy): Eukaryota > Metazoa > Chordata > Aves > Passeriformes > Paridae > Parus > Parus major. Next base: position 27,374,508 of record NC_031768.1, read on the forward strand.
CTGGATCTCTATTTGTGTATCTTATACATGTTACTCATATAACCATGTTTACTTCACTACCTCAGAACTGCACAGTGAAGAAAAGGCTATTTATGAGCAGCAGTGTTTGTTGGCACCAGCATCTTTCACTATCAGCAGTAAGTACTTGTTTTGACATGATCAAGTATTCGACAGTACTACCAAAACCAGACACAAGTAAAATATTCATAATTAACTGAGGGAAGTCTGCCAATCTTTGAACATTTAGTCTACTGTGGCTTCTTGAAATGAACAGAAGGCATCTAGACTTTTTATGCAAAAGCTGCAGTAGAGGAAAAAGCTGGAAAAAGATCATTCTTCTTCCATCATGAACCAGTCAAGTAAGACATTCCTCTCTGTTGCATCTCTAAAAAAAGAAAATTAGATAATGCCTCCATTTATTGGTATGAATAAACCTCTACTAAACCTTGCAGTCAAACTAAGCAGTGACTGGAATGTCAGTAGTGATGAGCTTTCTCCTCTCCCATCTCTGTGGATTCTGTCCTCAGGCAAAACAAGGGGAAAAAAAGGAAAAAACCAACCACACCTCCAAAGCACATAAAGCTCTAAATAGCAGTAGGAAACATACTCTCCAAGTAATCTATTTCTCAGTATGAGGTACCCAAGAACCAGAACTGTACAGATTAATAATAAGGGGGATTAAGCACTTTGTTGTTTAAAATAGGCAATCCTGGAAAAAGAGGGCTCACTGCATTAAAAAATAAATGCCTCCTTTGTTACCAGTTAGGTGGTTAAGTTCAAAATGAGTGAACACTGAAGAGATGTATTGTCCTGTGGAAATGGAGAGCGAGCAGAAACATCTGTTTCGGGTCATCTTAGAATTCAATGGGCCTTGACTCTACAAAGCATTTACACTTATATATTCAGTGAGCAAACTGAGATTTAAGCATGCACATGAGCATTTTGCTCAGCTGGAGCCACATAATGAGTTAATAACAACAAATACAGAAGGCAGAAGCCATAAAACCACACAAGGGGCCATATAGCTAATTATTTTATGTCACTGCTAAGTGCAGGAATTTAAGTCCACAGGAAGGATATTTTATCAGCTGAAGACTGGTTTTATTGTAAATTTTTGTTATTGAAATGGGAATTAGCTGCCTGAATGCCTAAAGGTGAAGTGATGCTTTAAATACAAAATTCATGGCTTTGTACATTGCCCTTAAAGCATAACTGCTATTGATGCTAAAATCAGCCAAGTTCTATTGTGGACTTAAGAAACACTATAATCCTCTTAGATGCAGAACTCTTTTTTTCACTGCTAAAGGGCTTTTAGCAGCAATTTGACAAACACAGTGAACACATTCCCATATATTAAACAAGGAGATCATGGTGTCACTCCCATCATTGACAGTTCATGTTTTATCCTGACCTTCTTTATTCACTGTCTATTTTCTAGCATCAGCGTGCATGAGAAGATAAAGGTGTATATGCCTGCTCTAATTTGGGTTGCATTAACAGTTTGTTTTAGAAAGAGAAATCCATACTCTTACAAGGATCATCAACGTCCAACTCCTGCCGTTGCACAGGGCAACTCCAATCATGGCACCATGGGACTGACAGCATTGTCCAAACACTAAGTTTTGGAAATTCAACAAGTCCAAGTGCCAGGTGCTGCACATGGGTTGGGGAAATCCAAAAAAATTACTGCAGACTGGGGAAAGTCATTGAGACCATCCCTGCAGAAGAGGAATTCAGGGCTCCCATGGATGAAAAGCTGAATGTGAGCCAGCAGTGTGCACTCTCAGCCCAGAAGGCCCAAATGCATCCTGGGCTGCATCAAAAGAGGACTGGACAGCAAGCTGAGGTAGGTGATTTTCCTCCTCTACTCTGCCCTCAAGAGAGCCCACCTGGAGTGCTGCATCTAGCCCTGGAGTCCTTAGCACAAGGAAGATGTGAACCTGTATTATAATATTACCACATGTGTTGCTGCTCTGCAACACAACTTGCTGTTATAAAGGTGGGAGGTGCTGAGATTGCCTTCAGAAAATCAAGGCAGTAATTTAGGTTATCATTCCTCCTCTGGAAAAGCTTGCCAACAAATTATATTTTTTAACCAATAATTTAATAACCAACTTCTGATTTGGGTTAGGGTTTTTGTTGTTGATGTTTTAAAAACTTTTGTGATGGCTTTGAACAGCCCAGCTAACAATAAAGGAAAGGAAAAATAATTTTTTAAAAAATAATTAAAATTAAAGCTGACTTTGCTGTATTTTGCATTGAAGAATTTCTGAAGCAGGAAGGAAAAATTTCAGACCTGAAATCCTTCTTGGTTTCTGTGTTCTTTCTTCCAGAGACAGCAAAATGTAGAACGTGTATATGCAACATCACTAATAAAGCTGAACTCTTCAACAACAGATGAACTGACAGGTGTAAAATTTCTTTCCAGGTTTCTTTCTAGGCTACTTTATGCTAAACAACAATATGCTACCATCTGCACAGAAAATTGACTTCACACTTTCCTGCACCTAAAGGAAAAATGTTTTCAGTCAATGACAAAAAATAACATTTTGAAATATGTATATACATATATTTTTAATTATGTAAAAAATATATACACACCACACACTATATATCTTAGAAATATATATACACACATTATATATACATACAGACACATACATATTTCCATAATTATGTGAAGATTTTTCACCAGTCACCCAAGTTTGGAGAAGAAAGTTAGGAAAAAGCAAGTTTTGATGCAAGCATTACTCACCACCCTCCTCACCTCATGAATTAAATTAACCACAACCTTTTCTACTCTAAACATCAATACTTTGTCTGAATCTGGGGTGTGAATTTAAAAAAAAAAAAAAAAGTGTCAGGGTAATGTTTTCCCTGAAAATGGAGCTTGGCTATTCCCCTAGGTCCATTTTTGCAGGTATGTAAGCTCCCACTCACATTTAATGCTACTTTTCACCAGGCTGGCATATGTGGGTGAGAACTCGAGCTTTGCTTTCCTCTGGATTGGCTGCTGTACTCCTTACAGTGAAATCAGATGATAAAATCTCTTAGGCATCATCAGTCTTTCAGTACCTAAACACAATCTTTCTCCTGGGAACAGGGTGGACTTTCTCACATTTTACTGAGGGATCCCCTCACATTTTCCTGAAAATTTCTACTGACATAAAGCAAGGAATCATTAAGGACATGTGGGTATGCCTTTGACATGCAGCTATTTATATTTAAATAAGCTTAATAGATGTGCTTGGATCTGCTTGTCAAATCCTATAGACCCTGCAAAGAATATAAATACAAAGTGTTTTGAAAGCTCTCATCCAATAGGAATCTTTAAAAATATAGGAATTATGCCAAAAATAGCCTGAAAATGTTCTCCTCCAGATGCTTTCCCTCAAATTCTTATACACTTGCCATGGCACAGGTGTATTCAGAAAAAAACAAAACAAAACCAACCCTCAGAAGTCTGTAAGTCTTCAATTTTTCTCTCTCCCCTTGCGAGTTGTACCTAGCCTGGTGTTCATAAACATTTATCTATCTTTGCACACAGAAAAGGAAGATAAAATCCTTTACTGTAGCTTGTGGATTACAGACAGTCCTTTATAAATGATATAAAATCAGTGGCTACTGGAAATAACCAGAGCAGGAGGTATTTTGGCTGATTTTTACATCTACCTAGCACAAGTACAGTTAACAAAAACCAAACCAAAACCAACCCAACAACAAAACTATTTTTTCTTGTTAAAAGTTTCATTCTTGCCCTCACAAAACAACTTTTTTTAAAAGTTCTGTTGGAGTTGGGGTATTCATAGCATTAGACCAAAATTTGATGTTACAAGGTGAAGACAGCATAAAAGACTCTAAGAAAAAGATCAGGGAATAGGTAAGGAAAGAATAAATAATTAGATATGGAATAAGTTCTACTTGATTCAATCTTCTTGCAATCTTCAAAGCTCAGTTTGTTCCTTGACTATCAGATCTCTTACGCCAGTCAAGTCCAAGGTACTTTCTGCCTTTACCACAGTAAGTAACATCCATCCTTTAGCGTATATGTGGCCTTTTCTAGTGATTTGCCCACAGAGGTTTTTCTAGTCTGGTGCTACAGGCTCTGCCTTTCCTGATGCTGCCTTTCCCACTGGCACTTGCAGCCTTTTGGGAGAAGCATCCCAGCTTCAATTTGGGAACATCTACTCTGTCTACCCCTCTAACACTACCTTGAGGATCACCTCAAAGCAGCATTCCTCTTTACATCAGGGTCCACCAGGAAAGGGAAGGTAGTGGACTTGTTCAACCTCTCAGTCAGAATGAACACACTCTGTCAGGAATGCTCTCTAAAGAGGGGGGCATCATGTTCACTTTGGCAGACAGACATTGCTTCAGGTGAAAACTGTGCATGGGAGTCACTCCTCCAAGCCTGCAGCACTCAGAATCATCATGCCTTCAAAAACGTGATATGGATCTACGTGCAGAGATCCATAAACTCAATTTTTAGGAACCTTTTAAAGGATATTTAAGACATGCCATACCCAAAAGTGACAGAAGAAAAAAAAGGTGTAAATAATGGGAAAGATTTTGAAGGTGTCAGATATAGCATAAGACAGCTCGTGGGAAGCAACATGAAAAGTCCCAGAGTGCCCAGTCTAAAAGAATTGACCAGACTTTATCCATGACCAGTACTCTGAGACATGCAAGATCCAGCATTTCTATGTTCTGACCACAGCTTTGTGCTATGCAGTATGACCTGTGTAAGAACACGCTACATAATAGAGAAAAGATGAGCAGTTGTGTTTTAGATACTATTCCTTGTTAGAATTTTGAACAAAACTAGCAAAAATAAGATGCTTTCTTTTATAGCTCAAAATATTCTAATTTTCCAAATGCTGACAGCTCAAATGGATGAGCTTGTTGAGAGACTTTCAATTTCTACCTCCTGTATCCTCTCTGATGGAAGACTGCGGATCAGTGGAAGCAGTGATGCTTGAAAACTTGTAAGTTCTAGATATATATGGCTGAGGGAGGGATATAAATGCCTTTTTTTTTTTTATTTCATCTTTCACCAAATTATGGCCTGAAGTGGAGCTATCTAGATTCTTCCCCACAGAGTCGGCATCATCATTAGAAAATAGAGCAAAGGAATATTAAAAACCAGATATCTGTATGGGCCATTTTTAGTAAAATATCTCTGAATTATACTTTTACCAGCATACGTGATCAACTCCAGATTACACCAATTTTTTTTCCTTTGTCTATCTTCTGAAGTTGGACATAATAATTGAAAAGAAAAGGAAGTACGTGTTTTCTAATGCAACAGAAACACTGAAATATGCATCCCAAAGTATAATAAACATGCCATAAAATATTCTCTAAGTGAAAACAGACACTGAATGTGACAGAGTCAGAGAAGTTTTAGGTTATAGCTGTTGTTATATACTCACAAATCTGGGATTCTGAAAGTTTATATTACTTTGTCAGATGTACATTAAAATAAATAGCAGCTGGTGGAGACAAAGGACTGAATTTCTCTGCTTTCCTACCATTTCTTTTTCATGCTGTTATAAACTACTCTAGTACCTACATTTCCTGTTACTGTGATAAAATGGTTCTGCTATCTTTGCAAATAAATATTAGGAATTCCATGAATTTTAATGCACTTAAAATCTTACAGCCAGAGGGCTGTAAGGATTCTCAAGGGATTTGGTGTTGTCCGTCATTCCCCCTTCCCTCATATGCACTAAATGCAGGACAAACACTCCTCAATCACCCTGAGAGTTACTGTCTAATAGAAAGATATTTCAAACACCTGAACAACCTTCTCCATGATTTCAACACTTGTATCCTTACAAACCTTTTGGTAACATCTGATCTAGATATTCACTTCTAGAAAATGTGTCTTTGTGACTTTCCATTAGTGTAAGGGTACACAAGCACAGTGAGTCACAACTGCTTCTCTTTAGTAGTGGTGTTTTCACATGTGAAAACTGTTCACATATCTGTTCTCAAAATGTGCATGTCTTGGTTTAACAAAACCAAGTAGACAGAACAGAGCACAACTAAGGTCAGGTGTTCCACACCTCTGCTCAGCTGTCCCACAAAAAGATCTATTCTGTTAGCAAAGGTATGGTGTTCCCATAACTTTGTGTGGGACTCACTATTCAAATTAGATCCTTTGGACTGCACTGATTCCCAGCCTGAATTTATTCATCTTGTATGATTTCTCGTTGTGCAAAACCCTGCACTTACATTGACCAGTCCTGATGTTCACCGAGTTTTAATTATAGATCAATACCATTAATGAAAGGGCTGAAAGCACTTGACAGATCTCTATGAAATGGGCACCTTAAAGGGAGTCCTCTAGGGCAGTATTTTCCTAGTTGATATGAGCATGTCATGTGCAAAGAACTTGAGTTGTATCATGACTAGTTTCCCTTTTATCCTCTAGACCAGGTTATCTGTCAAAATGTGAGTACAGTTGATTCTGGCCAACTTCTGAGCAACTCATGTTGGCAGTTTTGATTCAGAATATCCAATTACAAAGACTTCAGAGACTATTTAGAGTAGTGAGAGAAAGAAAAAACTTTAAAAAACACCTTCTACCTTCTGTTTGATGTTGCCAAACTATGACTTAATGGGGAGTCCATAGAAAGAAGATAATTGGAAGTATACAGGTAGTGGATTATTGGGAAACAAAACTCCTTGGCTAATGTTTCTGCAGTAAATGGCCAGACTGATGGATAGAAAAGGTTTTTCTCTTATGAATACTACTAAGGATCAGTGGGCCACTACTAAGCCTATTAATGCTGAGTAAATATTAAAATTGCCCACAGTACAGAACATTTATGTGAGAAGTGGGGATCTACTGTGTATTTCTTGCTGACTTTGCAACAGGCAACCGATGGTCTTCACTGAAATGAAGTTCACCAAGCTTGCTTAAAGGCAGGTCAGTGATTTTTATAGAGTCACCATAATCACTTAGGGAAGAAGTGGCAGTTTTATAGCACTAATAGCCCAGCTGCCATCCTACTGGAAATTCTAGGAGAAAGCCAGGCATTTGTAAAAGTGATGAGCTGTGTTAACTTCACCAGACTTAGATAAATCCTTGTCATTTCTCTGCAAAAAGAGCACAGTACAGATAGTGCTGACACACAATTGTAAAGTATACTGATGCTGAATTATACTGTTGATAGGGAAGAGGAACAGATTACACATTAAAAATAAAATGTGCAACTTTGCAAAACTTAGTTGGTTGGCAAGCTCCATTTAATTTTTTTATATGTGAACTGTAATCATGCATAAAGTAAAACACATCTTCCTCATAGGCATACTTACTTTGGAAAAAAACAGTGAAAAACACCAATAGCCCATCAGGTTATATTGGCTTTGATGCCACAAATTCTTTTGAACCCTGATAGCTCTGAGCCTGTAAAATAGTATTATTATAGCAAAGAAACAATTTCAGTAAGAAAAAGACCAAAATAACCTCTTAGAAGATGACTGGGTACAAGATACCTGGGTTTGGAACTTTACTTCTAGGTAATATTGTTTTTCCCTGAAATTTGTTTCTTATTTGTTGAAGCAGAAGAGTATAGCAAACACAACTATATTGTTGTTACTCTGGTGCTGTACAAAAGGTAGCATTTTTGTAAATTATTTCTTCAGGTAGCACAGATTTCTGGGTTATAGGGGAACATGATGAAAAACACAGAACTGATGACAACTGAAAACAATCAATACAGATTCCAAATTTTTCATCCAAGCAGAAAAATCACTCTCACACTGTAATGGTTCATTTGAGCTACTTCCCATGTATTCTCACATACTCCAAGGAGACAGACAAAGGTGCAGTAGAAGAATGTTATGTATAAAAACTACATGATTGCTATTCTTTAGTATATATATTTATTTATTTTTTTTTTTTTGTGGTGATAAGAATCCTGAAAGAGTAAAGTGGCAGCTGAACAGATGGCAAACTGGTCTTCTGCCAGTGGCATCACTGACTGTGTCCAAGAAGGCATCAGTTCATACAGCTGCAGGTTTTCAGGAGCAATCTAAGAATAAGGTAATGTAGGGGTTCCACTAGAATGGTTCAGCCAGCAAACATGATCAGGGAGCTATACCTTAATGTGTGCTTTAATTTAGATGAAAACAACTGTTATCAGCAAGCTTCTTGTTGACTGAGATTAACAGGAATGAGAAGGAGAGCAAAGGACAGGAGAGGTTGGAAGAGGGGGGAGAAATGCTGGGGGAAGGGAAAGGAGGAGCAAAGGAAAGGAAAATGGTAAGGGAAGGGGAAAGAAGGAATTGGTGTGATACAATCAGCTCTTGCTCACTTATGGAGTGGTACTTGAAAATTCAGAGCTCATGTTCTGCTTCTGATAAATTATCTATATACATAGGAAGCCCTCCAGCTTGGATCATATTATATTAATCATATATTAATCTTGGAATCTGGGATTTCACCTTGAGTGTCCTAAATATAGTACCATACTTGAAAGATGGTAATATTTGAATGTTGGTTTCTGAGTCTATTTCTCTCACTTTTAATCTCTCCTTGAACACTACCGCTGTAGCTCTGATAGCACTTATTACCATTTTTGCAGCTTTTCTCTTTTTCTTATATTCTTTTCAAAGGGATTACCACTACTCCTTGTAATATTCAGTATTATGCAATGGTATAACAACAGCGGGGATGTTTCCTTCAATCCCTTTCCCAGCAATTTCTAACATCTTATTTATCTTGATTTTCCTGAATAGAGACCTGCATTTTTCATTAAATTACTCAAACTAACTCTGCCATATATTTGAAGGGTGTGCAAATTACTACTTCCAATGTATAATATTTCCTTTATTTTCCAAGGAAGAGACTAGCACTGGAACAATATTTTTCTACAATCTAATTTTGTTCTGGGTATTTTTTTATTTTTATTTTTTTTGGACAATTACAGCCAGGAAAAATCAACACAGGTATTTTTAACAATTCTCTCTAATTCTTTCTAATTCTAGTTTCAATAGGGTCAATACATCTGGGACAGTTAGTGTCCAGATATAAACTATTCTAGAAATGGTTTACTAACAAGTCCAACCCTCTTCAAGTCAGTGTTTATTCAATACAGCTATTGCAAGTTCAGATCACTTGTAAGCAACATGTTCATTTCTGAGTTTTGGGACAGAGGAATTCTTCATAGTGCAATGAGTAAGTAAGGATAGACATAGTTAGAGCCAGTATAAAACCTATCCAGTGTGAATTTAATGACCTCAGAGATGGTGTAGTCATATAAAATTCCACCATTCTTCTGGAAAAGCTGAAACTAATCGAGCAATACCTGTACCTCCCTAAGGAAAGGTCAAAATAAAAAGAATGAGTTAACAAGACGATTCAGCAGGGCTGGAATTGTATTTCTTTTAACTTGACATTTAGACTGAATTAACATCCTGAACTTTCTTGGCAAGCAATGGAGACCAAAGCAAATCCATTTAATTATATATTGAAAAAATCTGAAATGTTCTAGGCTGACATGACTAAACACCTAGTGAGCCTTGACCATCCTGGAGCACAGAAGCGTGAGCAGGGCAGAAGAGCATTTACACTGCTGAATAGTGAAAGAAAACATATAAAAAGAAAATTCTCCTGGGAGTAGCATGCAATTAACAAAAGGCCAAGGCCAGACTACCAACCACAGTTACAAATTTTCTTCAGAAAGATTAAAGATTGATGCAGAAAGGCCAGGTTGGAGCAATGTGAAAGTCAGTTCTTTCAACTTGACATTTAAACTGAACTAATATCCTGAAGTTGCTCAGGAAGTGAGAGAGAGAGAAGTATCAGGTAAGACCTTTAAGGACTTTTATTGAGCTCTTGCAAGCCATAACAATAGAGAAAGTAGAAAGCAATATTCAAGGTGAATTTGTTAAATCAATTTTCCCAGAGACAGGTGTTTTTAAATGCCCATCTCCATGTTGAGGGCAGCAGCAGAACAGACTGCTACTGGTATTTAACCAGGGATAGGTGCAACAGGGAACTAGTGGCAGTATTCATTCTGTTTTCTGTGCAAGGCAGTAGCTTATATGCAGCATTTTACAGACATACAACCCCATTTTTAAGTATGTTTAATGGGGCTGTCAATGGGAATAAAAAAATGTGTATACTTCAGTGTGCTCCATGTAGGGAAAGTTCCATTCTTTATGGGAGTGTTTGCTCAATTTTTGTTTGTCTGGCTGTTTTTAATTTAGTCTCAGAATATTTATGAATTTCTTCCTTTTTAATTTCGGTGCAGGCTGGTTTTATTCAAGCTTTGTTTGTATTTAATCTTTAATAGTGCAGACATAAGTAGCAAGATGACAGATAAATGGAAATCTATCTTGCCAAGTTTGGGGCAGTTTCAAGTGAAATGTTATATCACCATATAAAATTAATATCACAGCCTTCTGAAACTGTAATGTTGTGCCTCTTCTGCCACGTAAGTGACCAGAAACAAAACAAATATTGATGAGATCCCCTTAGAAAACACCTTACATGCTTTTTATTAGAAGCTGTTTAGTTGACAGGTCTCCCACTTAAATTCAGATTACCACTCTCAAGTACAAGAGAAGGTCTGGAATATACCCTAAGGCAACCTTAGCACATACTCATCTGTGATTAATTTAGCTGCTTAACAGATGTCTGTTTGTACTACTAAGAGTCAAATAATCTTGAATTCATTGTAAGCCCAAGTGACTCCACCTCCAGCCAGAGACCATTGTTTGCTGTTTTAAGATGCATATGGTGTAGACATTTTAAAAGAAGAACAATGGAAAAAAAAAAAGATGCTTAATGAAGAGGGAAGTGAAGTCTCAGGACCCTAAACACTATAAATTAAGAGTGAAATGTTCACTCTTCTTAGTTTTATACCTTAAAATAACCAAGGAAGAATGAATTAAGACCACAAAAGGGACAGTGGTTATCTTAAAATAGAGACGTTGGAGAGTCAACAGATTAAAAACAACTTGATAAGTAAAGTAAAACACCTTATACATATTTCTCTGAAGGAAACATTGGCCAATTAAGATCTTATCTTTTTCATTCCTATCCTTTCACTTTACACTGGAATATTGATTTACTGCATAAGGAATCCTGAGCTTTTTAATATAAATATCTTTATAATAAAGCAGCTGAAAAGTTCATCTAACAACTGCATTACTAATAAAGTAAAATTCAAATGAAATGTCTGCCTAATAAGAAGAAATGTAAAACTGATGGGAATAATGTAAACATGATGGGAATAATTTCTCCTGGGAAGGTTCAGAAAAGCACTCCTTCAGTAAAGGAAGGCCCCCGTAATGTGTCAGAGAAAAAAACTGCAAAGTGCCTGAACTGTATCTCTTTTCTTTCAGCAGGAGCAGAAGTTTTGAAAAGCTACATGTTAGTACTTAATTTTAAAAATCCTCAGAAGCATCTACTCTACATAGTTCACAAAGATAAATCACAGAACCAATGAACAGTAATAGCTGTTACAAATGCCCCTGGCCAAACCTTGGAGCTGTAACATGGGACTAATGGTGAGATGAAATAAGGATGAAAAAATCAAAGCAAACATCCTTGTTAACTAGCTTTGCTCCACTAGGAAAAAGAAAAAGTACATTTTGACTTGCAGGAGATCTTATAGAACCTTCCAGTAACTAAAGGTGACCGACCTACAAGAAATCTAGAGAGGGATATTTTATGTGGGCATGTACTGATAGAACAAGGGGAATAATTCTAAACTGAAGGAGGGCAGGTTTAGATTGGATATTAGGAAAAAATTCTTGACTGTGATAAGTAGTGAGACACTGGAACAGGTTGCCCAGAGAAGCTGTGTCCTGTAACTATTCAAGGACACATTGGATGGGGCAATGAGCAACCTTGTCTAGTGGAAGATATCCCTGCCCATGGCAAGGGTGTTGGAACTAGATGATGTTTAGTGTCTCTTCCAACCCAAGCTTTTCCATGGTTCTACCACTGTGACTTAAGGCTTTGCTATATCCATTATGGTTTACAGGCTGCCAACCAAGGCCTGTCGCTACAGGACATGGAATGATTCACACAGACACAGTTCAATGCCTGATAGGGAAAAAAGAGCTTTATTTTTTTGACTCCAGTATTTATAGATTCTTGACAATGACCAGGGATTGGATAGTTAGGCTACCACCTTCCCAATCACACTGGTCATGCAAAACATCCATCAAAAGACGTTTCTTAGAAGGAATGTATAAACATCTATGTTTATAGTTACTTTATTGGGAAAGTAGCTAGAAACTATGAAAACAAGATCAGAAGGCTTAGTTTTCAGAGTGACAAAGGCTCTCTGCTTTGACTTCCCTCTTGGACAGCACTGGCTGGGACTGTCCTCTGACACAATGGCCCAGTTAATGTGTTACCAAGTGCACGGTGATGGCCAGAGAAGGCCTTTGGGCATTGCACATTTCTTCTTTTCATTGCACAGCAGCATCCCTTTGCAGGCAGACCTTCAGAAGTGTTCCTCTAGGGGACAATGCCACATTGCTCTACATACAGGACAATTAGTTTTCCTCCAAGTCTTCAGTCAGGGAGCTTGTCTGAGCTCACAAGTTAGTCTCTGAAGTGGAGTTAAACTACAGAAGGGTAAGTAAATGTAGCTAAGCTCTTGCATGCTGAAATATAAGTACAAAACTCTGCATGTTTTATAGTGCAAAACACCTTTTGTACATTTAACCTTTCCAGTTTTCTAAGTGGTGAGCAAAAAAAAAAAAATCAAAAAAAAAATCTCATGCTTTTTCTTTTCAGGAAAACCCTTTACCAAAACATACTCTGAACTGAGATGTTATGAGTGCTTGGTATTGATGCTGTAAACTGAAAGACTCACAAAACCACAGCCTATTTTTTATGGACATAATGCATCCAGAGATTAATAGATCAGGTTTTAAATTTCTATTATCTTGTTATTAAAGATTATGACAGACTTATTTTCTCCCTAGCTTATCTAAACTATGAAAAGTGGAAAACCCAATGAATTCCTATTTTCTGACCGGCCATTAATTTGATTTACAATGAATTTATACAGTGCCTGATTTACACTAAAGTTTTATCGCTTCTTCTCTGCAAAACACAGACAATTAACTAATGATTTATATTTCTGCAAGCACAGGGGAAAGAAGATCATAATCTTTTCTCATTTCTGTTTCCCTTGCAGCATAATCAGACCTCAAAGACAACTCTGATGACACGCTTTAACATTTGGTCGACACTTTTTAATCGGAAATACCGAGAACAGCCCTGAGTGAGTACACCTGTCACTCGTGAGCTCAACCTGTCTGTGCAAGCACAGCTGCTGATGTCCTTAAAGACTTTGAAATGTATTTTATGTAGGATTGATCACCGTACCTTTACTCTGCCAAAAGCTGAGATAGTGAGCTTATAAGCCTTGCAGCTATACACGAAGAAAAAAAAGTCATCTTTCTCCTTTATTTCTCAGGATTTGACATTTTTCTCCACTGTTACAGAAAACACTGAACTTGATTTCCTCGAGACAAAATCTTTTAATAAAAACTGGTATAAATGTAGTGAAAATATTTCAAAACTGGAATATTTTTGCAGTTGAAAACAGAAAACCCCCAAAATCAATACTATCTTTACAGTGTTTTTATGAGAGCTACCTAATAATCACTTCAACTCCTGGGAAAACCCTAATAGTTATCAAAGAGTACAAGACTAAGTAACCTCTTTAAAAATTAAGCATGCTAGTAAATCTTCCTCCTAGCTAATGAAAGTAACTTTTTATTCAAACAAGTTCCCATTAAAATAAAAAAAAAAAATAAGAATCAGATAACAGGAAGAATCAGCACTTGCTTCACTGAAATGTTCTTGAACAAAAATGCAAGGATTGGACTGTCTGAAACATGAAATACTGACATCTGAAAATTGCTGTTTATAAAAGTATATAAAGTATATAAAGTATGTAAAGTATATAAGTATAAAAGTCAGTAGTGTCAGAATGCTACAGATTTTGCTTGAAAAGTTATGCTATGTTTGTACTTTACATTATGACCTGGCATCAAATAACAATGCCATAATGGCATAATAATTTAACTAGTATAACTTTTTTTTTTTTAAATAATTGAAAACAGGTACCATTAAAAAATAATAATTATTGACACACCACATCCTCTTTTCAAGGTCAAGCTAATTTCCTTGTTTTATTATAATATAATTTTCTTCTTTTAATGCTACTCATCATATGTACCAGCAGCCAAATAAAAGTTGCTGGTTTTGAGAATAATCTCCTTGATGTTTCTTTCTCTACTGAGTAGAGGGAACATAAAGAAAAAGAATAGGCTAGATAGATTCTTAAAATGCCTTGAATTTTCACAGGTAATTTCTCGAAACCATGTTCTTTCCTTCAGTACAATAGGAATAGTAGTATCAGCTTTGCAAAGCCTTGGAAAACCTGTGTATATTCACATCATCTTCAAACCATCAAATGGAAAAAAAATGTATGGGAATCACTGAAGGAAGGAAGGAGGAGATCTGTCTATGTAAAGAATGGTGTGAGGGTAAAGGAGAGAAGAAGCAATGGGACTCCATGGGCTGTGAAGATGAGAGTGGTTACAGAAATTATCAGAAACTTTTTAAACAGAAAGAGTTGATATGCAAGGGTTTCTTATGTATGAAATTCCATCTACAGATTGCAATCTCAGTCTAAATAAATTACTTGTTCAATAGAATTTAATAACTTACTAAAAAATAGCAAGATACTTTTCATCTTATTTTTTTTCAAGTATTCCATGGCTTTTTTTATTCCAGATATCACCTCACCTACAGAATTCTAATAATTTTGATCATGTTTAGAAGCCAAGAAGACTTGAAAGTAATCAGAACTTCAAAGAACTGATCACTGATCACAGATACATAGTATATGCAGTCTAATGTCTTTCAGTGCTCCTCTACTTCGAAACAGCAAAAAACAGTCAGCTTTTCTGCTGGAGATATGATCTAGAAATTCTGAAAAAAAATACAATGTTACACAGGAATGTAAACTGCTCTCTTAAAGCCCATTCTTATGACAAATACCGTAGAATTAAACAATAAAAAAACCAGTGTCTGTTATGACAAAATATTCCTGTTATCACAGAATACAAAAAATGGTCTGTTGCCAGCTTTGAGTTCTGGCTGTAGAGTTGGTTTGCACGTGAAGAATTTGGCAAAGGTCAAACAACTGCCCAGTAAGTACTGCTAGGTGCTTGTTGAATGCTGCACAGAAAATTTGTAAATATTTATTTTTATTATTTTTTTATGATAGGCTGTATTACTTTATAGCAATTGATAATCCAGCCGATGCCTTTCATTACATTTTGTAAGTTTATTACAGTTCTCTTAAACTGAGACTTCTATTTTAATAAGTTCCCTTTTCTTCATGACAATGGGACAGAAAACATCTACTAATTAATTTGAAAACTAAATCTCTTTTTGCTTTGAATAAGATATAATTATTATATATTTATGGCAAGGTTTAAAAATTAAAAGCAAAACTATTTATCATTTTTCTTCTATGCCACCAGAAAGCAGGAGGGAAAGGATATATGAAGATCCAAAGGAGAGAAATAAAATTTATGAGCATATGGTAAAAAATTACAAGATATGGCTGTCTAATGAGTGTTTAGGCTTGGATACAGCAGAAGTCAAACATCCTTGAAATTAAGTCAAACCCTGAATGTATTTAATGACATTTGAGAGGGATGATCTACAAGAACCATACAACCAGGTCTACATCATCTTCACCTGGATTACTTTTCTTAGGACTTACGTTTTTAATTAAAAAACTAGAAAAATTTTGAACTTTGCTCCTATGACTACAAACCTGGTTTTATTTAAGTTTCTAAGATTTAATGGTGCATAATTGCTTTATCAGTTTTCTCAACATAAATCATAATTTCAGTGCCATCAAAGATGAAGTTTCAGAAAATCAAGTTTCTCTATAAATAGGCACATGAAGCACATGAAGGAATGATGGAAGAATAATTACATTCCCATCCTACTCTCTGCATTATGTGAAGATTTTTTTCAGTTTAAATCACTAAACATTCTACCCTAATGGGCTCTCTTCCTCCAAATGATCATTTCCAAAAGAGATGGAAAACTGGAAATGTTCACAGGCATGATCCTTCTACCTTGTTGTCCTTTCCTGACTAATGAATAACAATACAATAAATGCTTCTAAGATATTGTTTACGTGTTCCAAATAGTACAGATATAAAACAGATATTAAGGAATCAGAAATTATAAAAATTTACTTCCCTTCTTTCCTTTTTCTCCTCTACTTCCTGTGTGGGCACAGAAAATTTCAAAACCACCACTGTTGTTTATACCCAAATCTTTAAAAAATAACACAGAGTCAAAATATCACCATGCAGATTTAAAAATTAGTTTTCTTGGGTTTATAACCAAGTGATAATTTCACTCTGGGGCATTACTTCTTACATAAGAGATGAAAGCACTTTTCCTCCACTAAATTTAGTACTTTGAAATCTGGAAGAGGGGTAAGAAAGAGGAATAGACAGCTCTCTACTGTGTAACTTTGACTTTCCCAGTACCCCAACAAGATGACAAGAATCATAAAAGTCAGGAGATAGGATGAAAAAAAAAGGTTATCTGTTTCTCCTATGATGTCTGGAAGTCAGAAAACATGTGGCACTTCTCAAAACAAATAAAATAATTGTTATAAAGGGAAATAGTTGGGTAATTCCACTACCTGGACTCACATTTTGGTCACTAGTTAAAACTAGAAATTTTTGAGGAATTGAGCAATAACAGGTGCATCACAGGATGTTGGATGAGAGATACTGGTAAAGCCAACTTCTGCCTCATGTGGTCTTTAAATTTTCCCTAAATATTTTTTTCTGTTTTCTTTCTTTTTTTGTTTTTCAGAGACAAAATAGAACAGGAATAACAACAGGAAAAAAAAAAAACCCAAAAGCAAAAGCCACCACACTATAGGACTATCAGGTCACGTTGTAAGTCCATCTACTCCAGAATCCTATGAAACACTGGCTCGTTGCCTACTTCAACATACAGTCTTCTGCAGAGCAAAAAATGCATCTTTAAGTCTTTGTGCTCTGTTTACAGTCCTTTTTATTGTTTTCCATGTCCTAGCTACATTTCACGAAAAGTTGTTAAGCTTTGTTCAGGCACGGATTTCAATGAAAGAAGACTGACAATGAGATGAGAGTCTTTTATAAAACCAAACTGAAAACTTTTCTTGAAACATCCTTCTGGGATTCTTCTTGTCCTTGGGCAGGATTTTTTTGCATGTAAGTAGGAGATAATGCATGCTGAAGAGATCTCTTTTTAAAAGTTTTGCTAATTTTCATTAGGCTGGTTCACATGAGTTCTCTGGGCCCCTCAGTGGAGGATTTTAATCACATTGTGTCTTTTGTGCTACAGTGATCACAATGCTAATCTCTATAATTCCACATTTGGGAGCCCACTTTTCAAAGTGTAAACAACTGACACTGTCTTCATAAAGAACATTTTTCCAGAGGGAATGAAAGAGAAGAGTCACAGAGAAGCATCGTAAGCCAAAAACTGAAAATAAAATAATGTGATTGTACAAGGAAAAATAAACCATCCTCAATTTCCTTCCCTTGTGCTCTAGAATGTGCATGAATAAAATACATTTGAATAAATTTTGTGAGGGAGAAGACTTTGCCCATTTGATCAGACTCAACCATCCAGATAAAGCCAGCCTGGGAAAAAACCCCATAACTAAAAAAAAATGTAATTCCTACAGGGCTTCAAGCATGATAAATGGCAAGAGCTCTGAGATACTGATGGAGTTGAGTTTTAATGCTGTTTAATGGCAATTTGCTATTAACATCACTTATACAACGATGTTATTGACTTCTAATTCCTTTAAAAGATGATCTTTCATAAAATCTGTATTACTGAAATCCTTTTTATCATTATACAGATTGCAGATGACTTCATGGGATCTATTAATGCTTCAAGTGACAGAATGCTACAGCACATGACTAAATTCAGAGAAGAAGAAGAGAAAAGCAGACCTATAATCACTGTCCACACAAAGGAAAAATGAAGGCACCATGCCAATTCGTGCATTAGCTATCCCAAATATCTTAAGATATTTCTTCCACCTCAATAAATTTACACTGCACTATTAATAATGGCATAACTCCTGCACTCTCGATTTCAGGGTACAATACTGCTATTGCTACAATGCTCTAACATAAAAAGCTTCTATAGATCTGGCCATCATGAAATGCCATCAGAAGATGTAGCAAGGAGCTGAATTTGGGATAATGCACTTACAATGTTTGCTATGCTCCCATATTACTTCAAATACCTAACAGAGGATCACAGAAAGACTTTAATCTACAAGGCCAGAAAATGGCAAGATAACTATTTTTTTTTGCCCACACCAGAAAGTTACAGCATTATAATGAATATAACACTCTTAACCTTTTTGTGTACTTTTATATTGAACTACTTTTTATATTTGTTATATAGAACTGTACTTTTATAAAGAACTTAAAGTTATTAACTTATAAACTAATTTGCATATTGCTCATCTCTTCCTCTAGTTTGAAACCTGACATACTTCAGCATTTCATGAATTATCCCATTTTCTACAGAATAATTAACTGGGACCAAACAGAAAGAAGCCTATAGTTCAGTGACTGTGTCATGATATGATCATTAGAAATTTATATATATGCCACAGAAAGTTTATGAAATGCAAGGTTTTAGGATTATGCTGGTGAAAATAGTTCCTGGTACACCACAGAAAGCTGAGGATTGGTGAGTTTTCTGATTAAGATTCTCTTTGGTGAATATAACTTATCAAGAAAATCTTTTACAAACACCAGGAAAGCACTACATATTTTGTGTAAAAACCACAACAAGCTATTTAAGACTTCACAAATACTCAGGCAGCTCTTAGGACCCCTAGTCACAACAACTTTAAAGATCTGATCTAATCCTCACTGCAGTTCCTTTGCATTCAACAAGTATTTGTTCCCTAAGGCCTGTCCCTCCAACAGGTTATGCAAGACTGGGTTCAATTTTCTTTCACTTCCATCATTTGCAAAATTTCTCTAACCTCAGCACCCCACTGGCTTGTAGATTACTCTGGAAGGCATAAAGAAAATGGATAAGAGAGGACTTTCTTCCCTCTTTTTTTTTCCCTCTGGACAGTTGATTAATCAATCAACCTAATCTTCCACCCAGGCTTCATGACCAAATACAAAATGTCTATAAACTGCAAATAATTTCTATAATACTTTGTTCCCTCAGTATGTTTGCCACAACTTCTTGACACCCATCAGGCAGATCAGTGAGATTATGAATGCCCTTGATATAGCTGAATTTAAAGAAAAAAAAGTGAATAGAATAACACAAGTCCACATTTAGCACTAGAGGCTAAAGTGTGTGCTACAGAAGCTTCATCCATACACGTATCTGCATATTGTGGATGATGACTGTTGCCAGCAAGGGAAATGAGGGCTGAAGGAAAGATAAACCAAAATTTTAAGAAACACGTATCTTCTGCATGTTTTTAGTACCACATATTCCAAGATCTTGCTTCTTAGTATGAGGTCATGGCAAAAGAAACTGCTGTCCAGAGATCAGATATGGACTGATACTTCCCTTGAATGGTTTACAATCACAGGAATTTTTTTTCCATATTAATATTGCACAACTTTTAAGAAGAGTGATAGTGTGTGATTCATCAAAGGGATTTTAGTGGCCCACTCAGTACTCAAAGAGATTTCCCATTTGGGCTTTAAACATTCTCAAAGTTTTGACAAATTGTGTAAAACAATTAAACTTAATTCCTTATGACTAATCAAAGCAAACTAGTACAAATTCACTTTAATTCTGTAGGAGAGTCTCAATTCAGGGATTTACTGTTTTTTTTTCCCTTTTAACACCCTTAATTAATTCATCTGAACATCTTAGAGAATTTCTTTTTAGAGAGCACCTATACATTAATTCTTCTCTCATTATTCATCATTAAACCACTTCATTACTGTCCCAAGAGTATTCAAACTTCATAATACCACACCCTTTTCAGGGTCTTTTGTTTCATTCTGGAATATCTACAGTGCAACTTAAACCACTGAGAGAAGTATCATTGTAGTAGTATGAGGAGAAGTACTAGTAGTATTAGTGGAAAATGGTGGTTGTAGTTAGAAGGAAAATTTAAATGTGGGCTAGAATTAACAAGAAGAAGCTGATCCTTGGGATAACTCAATAAATCACAGTAGAATTACATTACTGCAGAGTTAAGATTCCAGATATTAAGAAGCAGAAATTATTAAACTACTCCAAAACCAGGAGGAAGTATTTTCATAAAAAGGTGAAAATGTATTTTTACTTCATTACAAATGCAAGCTTCAGTCTGATATGCTAGTTTTCCCATATACTGTTTTCCACAACGTTACCAACCACAAAATCAGTAAGATGTTATCACTTTATTTTGACTGGAGCTTCAGGAGAATTAAAAAGACTGGTGAAGACCTCATGCTCCTTCCTTGAGGATTTCTGCGGTCTTTTCAATTTCATTTTGGCCTGCTGATTTGTTCTCTACCATCAGTACTTCCAAATTTGATGAAAGAGAAGCGCAGAACATGCCTCAGAGCAGTCTGCACGACGGGAGGAGGCAGCTCCTTACCTGTTTAACCGCGTAGAGGAGGCGCCCGTAGCTGTACACCATGACCATCACGGGGACAGCCAAGCAGAAGATGAAGAGACAGATGATGTAGGATGTGGACTCGGCCGACTCCGAGGACCAGCGTACAGAACAGCTTGTGCCTGCACCTTCTACCCCATAACTGCTCCAGCCAAGCAGAGGTGGCAGGGTCCAGACCAGGGAATAAATCCAGGAGCCACCGACTGCCAGCAGAGCCTTGCGGAAATCATGGCTGCGCTTGTGGCACAGGGTGAGAGTGCTGTAGCGCTCGTAGGACAGCACAGCCAGGGAGACCAGGGACACGACACCTGCAATGAACCAAGCAATATAAATGCTTACTTCCATTATTTTGCATGTGTCCATTCCAAATCCCAAGAAACCAGAAATGATTTTTTTGGTTATATATTTAAAGCAACAGTGAAAACTATTTCCATTATTCTCTATGCATTAATCCTCACTGGTCATGGTTGCTCTGTCCATCATGTCAAATTTTGTTTAACTCAGATTTATCTTACATTGGAAGATTTTTATACTTTTATACAGATATTCATCTTTTAGTCAAGTTTTCAGCTTTATCTGTTTTAGCATTACTCAGGGGAAATCAATTTTCTATCTGAGCTAATAAAATGGCGAAAGATTCCCTTGATAAGAACTATTCAATTTTTAAAGTCCATGAGCATTTTCAAATAGAGCATTGACTTTTACAGGCAGAGGAAGACGAAAAAAAAAAAAAAAAAAGCCATATATTCATGACTGGGACCCCCAAAGTGAAAGAAACTTAACTTTTTCTTCTTTTGCTCTCCCCATCAGCTACAGGAACCTTCAGTTCTGACCACTCATATACGGAAAAAACAGACATGAAACAGACATGAAAAAAAATCATGACTGGGATATGGCAAGTTGCAGCTTTCCTTATATATATATTACACAACCAGGCTTAAAAGTGGTTAGTATTAAACCCTAAGTGTCATAAACCCGTTATATCTTGCAGAGGAAAGCTTTAAAATTCAGGTTGTAGGATATTTCCATTCTCTTTTCAAGGTTTGGGACCCAACCCCTTTCTACAAAACTTTATGGATTTCCATGGCTGGTTCTTAGTCACGACTCAATGGAGAAGGTTTTGTTATTTCCTATTGTTTTGTTCTCCTTGCAGCTTCCTTGCAATACTTGGTGACACAATACTGGATACTTCCAAGATTTATGACAGAAGGAACTTGTTTGAAGAGCTTTAAAACCATATTTTCCAATGTTTTCTAGTCCCCTTCTTTTGCTCCTGTAAGATGAAAAACCTGAATAAATCAATGTCAGTCCAGTTCTTTCCACGAGTTTTTTCTTGATCTTTGCTATTAGCAACAGCCAACTATACAGTAGCACTGAAATATATAGCCTGCCAAAATTCTCTAATTTTGAGTGGTACCTACTCACAGCAAATGGGTTAAAAGAAAAGGAGTTCTTCAGGGGAATCCATAGCTGTAATCCATTTTCCCCATTTAACTGTCAGCTTCTCCTATAGCTCCTTCCCAGGCATGGAACAGAGGTGAGTAAGAGACTTCCCTCAGGAATAGCACTACTCCATCCTTTACCTGGGCAAAAAAACACACACACAGACCCACACAGGGCACAGTGGGATATTCTCCCCAGGCACAGCATTTTGTTCCACTTTTCCTTACAATTCAGTGACTCATTTCTGAGTTAACAGGATGCAGGCACAGCTATTTCTGTCATCCTGACAACCATTTGCAATTACTTTGTGCAGAGCTGGGTATGGGAAAGGACCCATGGGAAATCCAAGCAGTTCTTGCTACAATAGGATGCCTTATTTCTCAGGGGAAAATAAAGCAAAAGGGTGTGAGAAGAGGCAACTTCTGAAGAAGAAAATGTCTTTCTTGTTACAAGAGTCTACTAAATTTCCCTACATTACTGGGAAGTCAGTCCTGAAAAGTATATACATTTACAGCTGTAATAGCTCCACTAAATTCAGCTGACTTATAAACTTGCTTTAAGGCTAGGCTGTTTTAGAGACAGGGGAGACTTTCTTATCATCCCTCACCTAATCTGATTTCCTACATAACACCACTCTTGAATGCCCTTGGACTCAAGAGTAAAGAATCTACTGCTCTCTTCATGCTCCCAGCCCACACAATTATCTTCACTTTCTTAACATTGCCACTTCCCAGGTTTATATCTGCCTGACTAAAGAGCTCCTCTCTATCAAAAACACTGATGTAGGCCTAAGGCAAAAATCCAGATTTTATATTTGAAACTTGGGCCTCTGTCAGGTGTTACAGGTCTGTTTCTGTACTTCAGATTAGATAATCGTGGACTAACAGAAAACTTTCTGAGGGACAAGAAATCTCTCCCTTATCCCAGCTGGGTGCTCTCCAGCAAAGATCTATTGTTCTTGCTGTACCTCTGGTGGCGATTGAGACCACATTTTCCCTGCTGTCATGAGATGGCAAGTGAGCTGTACTTTTGTTGAGGATATCCTACATTCCTACATGTGTGGGGCTGCCTAGAATACCCAGATAGGATATTCAGGTTTCCCTAATTCAGGGCTCTGCTTCCTGGATTGCTGCTTTCTCCGCTGGGCTCTCAGCTCCAGCCTGGCTGCCAGCTCTGCCTGCTCATCCCTGTGGCTGTGCTACTGCCCAGCAGCTCCTCCTGCTGTGTATTGTCATGATTTATGGCAAACATTTACACTTCCTCTTGTCTTCACCTACTGCCCAAGGAAGATGCTTAGGTTTTCTCATGCTGGTATTTATGATGGATGGCTTTATGGCATGGCTCTGAAGACAACTGACCATGAATGCAGGGTTACTTGTTTTCAGACACAGAAAATCTCTGTCTTGCACCAGCATAGGATTAATGTTCAGGTATTAAATTAGGATCATGGTGATGTTAGTCAAGAATAAATCAAATATCAGCAATCAGACAGAAGCACAAAAGTTGCCTTTAAATTATAGAAAATAATTTTTTTCTCAATACAGAAGAAAATTCATGGCCCTTAACTGTACATCTTGGCAGGAGCCAATTCATCTTCCCTCACCTTATTATTGAGTTCCACTGACATGACACAAACTACACTTTTCTAGGCAGGACAAGAATTGTAATTTATGGAATCCCAGACCACAAAAGTTCAGGGAAAAAATGCCATTATCTTTGGGTTTGGCACAGTAAGACTTCAAGGTTTGAACTTTTTAATAGCACTAAAATTAATACCACTATGCATTGACTTCTAATACTTTCAAGACATGGGAAAATGAGGAGTACACTGAAGAAATAAAGAGATAAAAGAAAAATAAATAAGATATATAAGAGATAAGAGATAAAAGAATTCAACATTCTTTATGTGGTTCAAACTTAGTAAGCCCAGCTAACTTTTCAGAAAAATTGAAATTACTTTGAAAGAACAGAACTGGTGCTTTGAAAGACAAAAAAATATAAACACAAAGTTAAAATCAAAATAAAAAATTAACAAGTAGCTTTTTCCAACATTGAGATTAATTTGGTTGAATTGGCTGAGAGTAATTAAAACACTTATTACCCAGGTGAGAAAGAAACAACAGAGGCCACTGCAACCCTCTCTCAGTCTACTCTGTGGGACATTGGACAGCGTACAAAAAGTCACAAGAAATGCGCCAACACTGCAGCTCCATCCAGCCTTGCTGATGGAGGGCTTTTCACCTTAACACAGAAGTCAAGACTGGTCAAAACCAAACTACAGCAAGAGTAACCTTGTTGCAAAGTTGGGGCAGAGCAGCTCCAAGGATCCTGATTGATAAGAATATCCTCAGCTTTTTCATTACAAAACAACCCAACTAAACAGGTTTTTTTTATTCTCACGCTTGTATTAGTTCAATAACTGAATCCTAGAAATATACCACTATCCTTTCATCCATTATATTAGATACTAATTTGCTGGACTGAAAGAACATCATTTCATAAAAAAGGCAAAAGCAGGTTTTGTGTTCGTTACTTAATTTACACTGGCTGGAAATAAAATATGAGGATCAGGAGTACATAACCTGTCAGCTTGCAGTGAATGAGCTGCCAGCAAAAAACTGATGATTGCTTGTCCTTTATATGCTTTTCTATAGCACCCAGTGCAATCCTCTCCATAATTTTTCCAGGTACTGATTTTAGACTAACAGGCTTGTAGTTTCCTCAGCCCTTCCTCCTGGCCTTCTTGTAATCTGTTTTGCCTAAAGTAGAATAAAGCCTCCCAGTTTTCATTCTGCCTTCTAGCTTTGCATACAGAGTTCTCTTAATGCCAGGTGCATTTAACTGTTGTGACCTTTGCTAGAAATCCTGCAGCTTTCTGGTATTCTATTTCACGCACTATCTGTTGCAGTCTGAGGAACTAGTGAGAATCACAGCTTAAAAACAAAAAGCAATTAAATACTTTAGGATTGTCTCTGAAGAAAAGACTTGAGCACAATCTCCATGGCCTTAATAACCAAAAAACAAATTTAAAAAAATTAATGTAAGCTATAAAAAGAAGGAAATAATTATAATTCTTTGTGCCAACGTTTCATTCTTATTAAGTAGTAACGTTTATGAATGTGTAGACTCTGTATATTAATTTCAAATGAGTAATTTTTTCTAGAACTGCAACAAAATTAGGTTCACAAATTGCAAATCTAAATGGAATTTGCTTCCAACAAATATTTAGAGCCTCAAGCTGGTACCTAGACAAATAACTGCACAGGAGTCAATCACAGTGAGAAATGTAATTTGCTCCCCCAATATTTCATGAATATATAGGAACAAAAATGAGATTCGCACTGAACAGTACAGAAAAATGTCAAAAATTCCACTGCAGATTGCATTACAGGAATAGATAATTATTCAAAAGTTAACCATGGAAATAAGTGACTTTGAGACTAGCTGGATGTGGAGCATAAGGCTTGCTACACAGCAATTAGGTGCAGTGAGTAAAGTGCAAGAAATTAAATTTCAAGTCATAAACCAGGACAGACATCTATTTATAGGGTTATCATCTGAGACATTATCTATTATTTACTTTTATTTAAGGATCTGTACATTTCTCCCTGGCAGCAGAGCACAGAGTATGCTGTGAAAAGCACAGCAAATCATTACACTTTGCTCCCATGGGTTCTAGCTAAAAGTGTTACATTTTCTTATTAGTTTTTGATGGTTTATGCTGCTCACCGATGTAGTAATTGGAATGGGGAAGCAGTTCACCCATGGTCTGGAGGCTGTGGAAAAAACTGAGAATCCCAGCCTACACTGGATTAACGTTTTAACTACTAACTTAGACATATCTGCCCTCTTAAATGGCTTGAAGGTCATTACACTACATCATGGTTAGAGTCCTGGAGCAGTCCTGATTGCACGTTGAAAGGGATATCCAGTTCCAGTTATCAAGGACCAGAGGCAATGGAAAGAAAACACAGGTTTACCTGTTAGGCAGACCAAGAATGGAGGGATGCAACAGCACCTTCTTCAACAAGAAATTAATGGAGAAAAACTAAATCCAAGGGCTTGAGAAAACCCAAGATAGATTTTCCACACCCAATCTCCATGAAGGTTGATTTTACCCATTCACAGGCATTGTCTCATAGTTTTCAGCCACTCATATTCTCACACCCACAGGATCTGTGCTCAAGAGGTATTGTCTAGAATTTATTTTGTGCAACAGAGAGAACAAGAGACTCCAGCTATCAGTTCATAAAATCCTTTGCTTACATGTACCTCCCTGGCAACAAATTGGGTTTTGGATAGAGCTTTTATATACTTTAGGAGTCTACTGTCATGAAATCCTTCATTGCTTACAAATCCTGCCTGTACCAACCTTGTATGTTTGAGGCAAAACTGCTGCTCCCTGTTGGCTTTTCCTTGAGGTCATGCTCCTCTCAGTGGGTGCAGAATCCTCCACCCATGAGTTATCATATTCTGTTGCTATCAGCAAACAATCCTTCAGGCTTGGCCGAGTCAATACCTTTTACTGCTGGAAACAGAATTCTCTGTTACATGCACAAGCTGTCCTCACTCTTCTACTGTGCTGTCTTCAGGCTTTTACACCGCCATTGCCTCTCTGCATCATCTGTACCAACCTCAGTGACCCCACAGCAAGTCCATACATGTCCCAGTACCACTGCTGCCCACATCCAGCCCAAACCCAGCTGCTGAGACAGAGACAGGGCAAAACACAGCTGAGAGCCTGGTGCAAGGCATGGAAGCAGGGTGTGCCTGGATGTTCTGCTGCTGAGCCCCATGGCAGGATGGTGCAAGCTGAGCACCCCTGGGTGTGCATCAGACCATCTGCCAGCCATGAACAAAATGCAGAGGGGAAATCAAGGGGAGAGTAAGTGATACCAGGTTCCCACACGGAATCTATGGGATCATCTAATTTCTTGAGGGGTCTGCCAGTGGCAGAGGATAACGAACAGGGACTCCCACCATTGCTGCTTAAAGGTGTTGCTGAATAAAAACAATGATGCTTCATGCATTCACAAGACTCCGTTCATATGGAGTGTGTGTGTAATACCCACTCCTGGGGGGCAGCTTTCACATAACATCCTGGTGTGGCGATTTAACACCAGCCAGAAATGAATCTCTAAATAAGCCACTCCCTCTCACCCTTCTGGTAAAAGAGGGACAAAGGTAGGGACTACAGACTGAGATAATAATTTATGGAAAGCAAAGAGAAATTGAAAGAAAAGCACAGTAATAACAGCAATATTAATAATAAAAATATACAAAAAGAGAAGGTGCTTTACACACAAGGAGTTGTTCACCACCTCAGCTTAGTTCTGTGTGGCCGCCAGGACAAAGTCAGGCTGGTGGCCATTCCCATGTCCAGCACCATATGGTTTTTCCATATGAAGAAAAGATGGTGGGCACTTCCTGCAGTCAGCACTCCTGTTCCCAAGCCTGAGACAATGAAAACCATGATGGACAAATCCCCCAAAATCTGGATAGTCTATGCTGTGACACCTGTTTTTTCCCAGATCACCATGCTCCACTGGTTCAATTCCATGTGTCTTGGCCACTTTGAACTGCTCCACCCTGCTCCATCTGGTTCCACTCTGCTCCTTTCAGCTCAGCTTGGCTGGGACAAGGCTCCTCTCCACCCCTCTGCTCCCTCAAGATGTTTCCTGCACCAGAGCTGCTTTTCAGCCCAATGTCTTGGAGCCAAGGCTGCCACTTTTCCAGAACCATGTCTCCAAGCCATGTCTTGGAGGAACTGGGAAAGGGACAGGCAGTGGTGACAGAGGACAGAGTCCACAGGGCTGATCCCAGCACAGTGAAGAGTGACACAAAATGACACATTTCCAGGGGCGCACTCAGCTTTTCTTCCCCCAGAAACCACACCTGCAGTGATGATCTGTGTGTTATGGAATAACAACCTGGCCACATCCTAACAGTGCTGAGCTTCACCCTCTCTCCACAGCCAGGACAGCTGGGAAAGACATCATGCAGCTTGCATCATGGAAGTGCAAGAGGAACGAGAACCAGCAGCTGGCAGGCTGGGACCCACCAAAATTTGTAGCTTTCCTTTTGAACTCAGGTCCCTGTGCAGTGGTGAACAGTGAACTTGGAGAGGCAGTGAGCAAGGAAGAGCACCGTGCTGGAAGGACATTAGCAAGGATGGAAGAGGCATGCTCTGGTCTCCACTTAGGACTGCTGTGCTGGTAAATGCCTAACAGGAGCAAGAGGCAGGTCTCTCAGAAATGTTATGCAACCTAACATGTTCTCTTCTTTCTAGTCCCTCAGTTTTCACCTTCTAAATCTGCTGTTCCATTAGCTGGAGAATATGCTAAAAAGCTCTGTGGCACAGTAAGATGGAGGAGGTAAGATGGAGATACACCCCAAGTTGGGAGTATTGGGGAATCCTGTGCTGAGGCATTCTGCTGTTTCTTCTGGAAGGCATTGGGCTTGCCCAAGAACTTAAACACAGAAGAACGGCAGTAAGAGACAGCTCTCTTCAAATGAAGCCTCTTGATACCTCAAATTTCAAGTATTGAGTTTAATTACAAGTTGCACTACTGAACGGTATTATATGAATATGTTATTGAATTATACAAAACTAGTTTGATCAGTGACTCAGTACTGCTTTCAAGGGAAATAACTTTCCTGAATATAAACTAGAGCATTTCTGATAGCTCTCTTCAAAAATAAAACACCCCACATGTGAAAATGAAACAAAAATAATTTAAGCAGCTTAAAAGTTGTGACATTTCCAACATATCTGTACTTCTGTATCTCCTTAGAAGTCTTTCTGAAAACATATTATCATCTTCCAGGGACTATGCATGAAATACAATCTGTATTCTAGGATCTATGATCTAGTAGATCTAGATCTATAGATCTAGTATCTATGATACTGTAGGTCTAGTATTTGCAATAGAGGTTTAGAAGCTGCAAGAGGCAAAAAAAAAATAAAAATAAACAGTCTTTTTATAATACGTGCTTATTTTTCAGGAATAATTTTGTTGATATGGGCCACAGTATCTTACCTAACAACGTCCACAGCATCAGAGGCTTTATAAGAGCAATCCATGCTATCACCGCCTTGGTTTCCATTTTTTATATATTAGTTAATGTTAAAGCTGGTAAGCAAAACCATCAGGCTCTGTTTCCATTAAAATCAATACATTTCTTCTACAAAAATACAGTAGTGTTCACTCCAGTAGTTGCTGCCATCAGAGATTTCTTTGCAGGTGAGGAGGTAAGAATATTATAATGATAAAAGCAGAAACTTTCAAAAGCTGATTTGTTGATCTGTTTTTCTCACAGCCTATTGTCCTGGGGTACCCTTATGATGCTGAATTGTATCCCCATCTGGTTAGCCCAGTAATAAGTTCTGCACCTTTAAAACTAGATCTGAAAGCAAAGCTGGGGAGAAGGAAAAGCAGAGGAATTTTTTTCATGGCTGTATTCAAAACCTAGAGATAAGCAGTGCTCTCGGAGTTCTCCGCTCTGCAGACAGATGGGGAGCTTTCCCTTGTCTGTTCGCTGGGTTCTCTCTTGTTAGCTGAAGCCAGAAGGCTTTTTGGGAACTGTTCAGCCACTCTTTGGGCTGGGAACACCAGGGTTATCATCTGGGGGCCCCCCAAGCTGCGCTGCAGCCGGGACACCAGACCCGAGCCCCAGAGGGACTGAGACAGCCGAGGAAACAGCCAGGAAAAGGACTCTGAGCTACAAAAGGACTCTCTCTGAATTTGCCATCTCTTCAGAACAACAAGAGATTCCATTGTCCAATATTACTCATTTTCACATACTTGTGAATACTTTGCTTGTTAAATAAACAGTTTTTTCTACATTTCTCAGAGGAGATTTGTGTCTCCCGAACTTGTGGGGGGAGAGGCTGCTTGAATTTGCTTTCTAGAGAGACCCCTTCAGAGGTTTCCTCCCAAATTTACCCTAAACCAGGACACACATGCACTTTAGTAAAATATGAAAAACTCCTAAGTCACAGCATCACAGAGGAAAAAATAACAAAACTTGTTAATTGCTTAAGTAATAATTAAAATTCCATTTTGCCTTCTAGCTTTGAGTCCCATAATAGACATTTCATTGCTAGGGAAAAATATACATCATGTACAGTCTCCAGTGAGGTTCTGCAGGTTACATCTCTTTTCTTTATGATACTGGAACTGCCAAAAAGTGGCACTGAGAATGTTGATTGGTCTGCAAAACCTGGGATAGACAGCCTGGAATGAAACAAATTCAGTTAAATTGATAGAACACGGTTAGATAGCAACTTTCATCGCCAGTAGGGCTAGTGAGACGGTACTATAAAATGAGAAAATCTGTGAGAGAAACATGTCAGAGATTGTGAATATGGAATTTCACAAGATATTAATATCAAAGGTTTCAGTTTTAGTTGCAGGGGATTTGGTGTTTGGTTTTTTGGTGTTTTTTGTTTGTTTTTTTATTTTATTTTTTTAGATGACAAATACAAATGAATATTCAGAAGGGATCCAAACAGGTCTGTAGAGTGGCAGACATATATGGCTACTGTTCCTTCTTCACTACACCTCCAGAATTTTGTCCACTTTTTCCTTTCTGTCCCAAACAAAAAGAGATACATATTTTATAAGCCTGCATCCAAATGCCAGCAGATTTGGCAGAAGACCCCAAACCTTTCCAGAGTTAAAAAGAAAAACCTGCTGAACCTAGAAGGTATTTCAGAGTTAAGATGGATGGACTCAAAGTGAGGTCTGGTCTTGGTGGAAAGCCAGCCATTACTAGCCTGACTTTCCTGAAGTTCAGCAAATAAAGTAATCACAGCAGAACATTTTGTGATACAACAAAACCACAATGTGAATATAACAACTGGTAAGTTCAGAGCTAATATACAGGATATGAACTGGAGAAGAGTGAATGGATGCCTCAAAAACAGACAGAAGCAGCTGAAAATAGGGTGTGCTTCCAAAACATTATTGGCTTTATTTGGATATGCCTATTAAATATTTAGATTATAAACACAGAATAAATGGTCAAAAAAACCCAACAAATATTCTTTAATTTGGTGACTCTTATTCTAGTTGTTCCCACATATTAGGGATCAGAGCACAACTTCCTTTTGATTTTTAATGCATTAAAAGCATTTATACTTACTTGAAATTGATAAAATATTTCCCACAATCATTTT
Organism: Parus major; assembly: GCF_001522545.3. Taxonomy (NCBI): domain Eukaryota; kingdom Metazoa; phylum Chordata; class Aves; order Passeriformes; family Paridae; genus Parus; species Parus major. The sequence continues at coordinate 27,405,822 of NC_031768.1, forward strand.
CTGAACATTAGCAGTTACAACCATTTTCCAAATACAGGCTACCTCAGATATCAACCATTCACTTTGCACAGAAATAAATCCACCAATTGCCATTTATCTAATGCCTGCTCCTTCTTCACTACACCTCCAGAATTTGTTCTGTTTTCCTAAAGATGACTTGGAATCATGAATCCATTAGAACAAGCAATCATTCCCTTCTCTAAATAATTATCCTCCTGCTTAACTCTAATGGGAGTCATAGTTTAACTTTGCACTTGAAAGAAATCACTGAGAAATCATTGTTGGATACAGCTCTACTGAGAGAAGTATGAAAACAAGCATTATTGGTCCTGTTCAATAAATCTTTTTTGCTCTTTTATCAATGGTCATTTTGGTGTTTCATCCTTTGTTTGACATACCTTTTCCTCTGTATTTGGTGGTATCTTCAATACAGACAGCATGTATTGCTTTCAATTGGAAAGAAATCTCTTGGGTTTTCCTCTTTTTTCCCCCCCTCCTTTGCTGAGTTTTTAAAGGTGTTTATTTCGTGCTTAAAGGTGGTATTCATTCCTAGCTGTGTCTGGTGACTTAATGTGCATCACTGAGTACTACTGTATTTTTTCTGTAATTTTATTTAACATGCTTATCCATCCAAACAACAAACTCCCAGCGGCATAAACAGCGCAAAGAATTCCCTTTTGCATCTCAATGATACTATAGCACAGTACAAAAACATCCCTGAACTTTATTTTCTGTCTCACTTCCCACATGTTATGCAGGACCCCTTTGCATTCTGGAAAGCAGGCTGAAATCCAGCTTCCTGACTCGGCTGCCTCCATATCAGTGTATTTATTCTGCTGCCTTAGGGAATCAGAATACATCTTGTGTATGAAATACATCTTATGTAAGAAATGTCAGCACTAGGTGGAGCTCCTGTACAGCAACATCTCGAGAGAAATCTTTGGGGCTCGTGTGCGTGAGGAAAGCAGAAATGGATGTGCAGCGCTGGCGTTGCAGGAGGATGCTCTCAGGGCAGTCAGGTTCACTGCTGCATCCCCATCCCCACGCCATCCTGCAGTTCCCCATCTCCTGCCAGGACAGCTCCTTTTGGAACGTGAGGGCATCCCCGGGCCCTTCATGCTCACAGTTCATGTTCACAGCTGTAACACACAAGGTGCAGTCTCAGGGGGTTTCTCTATGTGGGACATGGCACCAAATAAGATAAGAGGTGAAATGACAGTGTTAGCATCTGCTAGCCAATGAGCCAAGCATCCACCAGAGCACACAGACAATGTCCTTCCAATGAGCTCCTCCTTTTTCACTGAATCCAACTGCTCATTTTTAATAATGAGTGTATTTCTAGAGATTTTCCATAATCTGGGGGGTTTCTTTGGCAGTTAGGGGTGAAACACACTACAAATACTAACTCTTCTGAGTCATTTTCATAGTGTCTAGTGGTCAAACTGGTTTTTATTCTAATTAGATACTAACTAATATCAATAAATAGTCATATCTGATACTGTGAATGCAGTCTCTAAATATGATGACCAGGCTTTACATTGCCTTTGAACCAGGAGTTTCCTGTGCAGTTTTACAACCCCACAATCTCACATGGTGTGGAGGTGGGATGAAACACCAGAGAAGGCTGTTCCTGTCTCTATCCAAGATCTCTGTGATGGCTGAAGGATGTGCAGCGATGAAAAGGAGTATTCCCTGTTCCTTAACCAGAATATTCCTTAAGCTGTCCAAAGAACCTCAAAGAGGGGATCTTTTGCTACATCCATTAAAAAATTAAATATAACCAATGCAGACAGAAATCTTTTGCAGTACATTTTCACCCAACCAGTAAGTCTAATCTGCAACACTGGATAGATGAGTGGAAACTTCACTAGAAAGTATAGTAGTGGATGTATGACATATTGGAGCAAGCCTGCCTATCATGGAGGGAAGCCATACCTTAATTCATCAGAGGTCCTTGACAGCACCATGCAGACAGGGGCAATGCCTAGTTGGATAAAACCTACTTGGATTTTCAAACAACTTTGATTAGCAGCCCAAAGGCTTTTAAGGATAGTAAGCTGCAATAACAGAAATAGTCATGTGAATAAATAATTAAATAGAGGTAGGAAATAAAAAACAGGAGAAAAAGGTTAGTTTTCTTGGTGGAAACTGTGGACAGCAAAATTCCCCATGGGTCTGTGCTAGGCCCTGGGCTGTTCATCACATTAATAAATGATCTGGAAAAGATGGGAAAAAGTAACAAGTTTTCTGACCAGACTACACAGAATGACTCAAAATCAACAAAAATTAACTGTGAAGTCCTGCAGCACAGCCACATGAATCTGAGCCATTGAGCAGATGAGATGCAATACTGATCTAAACTGCTTTATGTGCAGAAAAACATACCTGCCTTTAAATACACAGCAATTGTTTCTAACTCATTGCTCTGCAAAGAGAGTAATGATAGAGAGCTTTACACAAAGCACTTCCACCAAGGCAGCAATGCACAGCAGCATTTAGAAAAGCAAACATCAGGACTGATGAGAAAAGGAAAACAGGAAAGAAAGAGAAAAGGTGGACAAGGGAAATATTATTTTGTGTTTCCTACAAGAAGTAGGTTTTCCTATTAAATCATCAGGTTGCAGACTCAGAATAAACAAACTCGAGAAGGTACTTCCCCTTGCATAGTACAAAGTCACTAAGTGGAATTCATTGATATATTATATTGTACGTACCAAAATTTTGCAGGTTTGCTGAGAGCAGGTGGAATGGGAGATAAATGCAGGCAGACCTATTAGATTCAAAAGTACTGCTTCAGGGAAGATAGGTGTCCCTACACCACAAATCACAGGCTGTGGTACTGTGTATTGGAAAAATATCACTGGATACTGAAAATTATCCCAGCTTTAAATTTAGTATTCTAGATGAATAGCTCAACAAAATACTTTGAATGGCATATACTTGATAATAAGTAAATATTGAAATAATAAGAAAAGACAATAAGAAAAAACAATTACAGCACAGTATGAGGCTAATATCTGCTTGTATCTGATATCAGTATTTCTTTTCCAAAGCTTTGACTGCCCACAACCCTAGGAAAGATATTAACTTGTAAAACTCCTATTAATTCTCAAATTCCTTGTTAAATATCCCTTGGTGCACTGACCAATAGAGAAAAACTGTTCTATGAAGCAAACCAGATGGTGACATGTCTACTGCTCTTATCTCAAAGTATATTAAGATAAGGCTTTGTCTTGCCCCATAACCTTCTTTCTACCCATTATTAAAAGTCTATTTAAATCCTGACTGGCATATTTATCTGTCAGCCTTTCACCCTACTCCTGTGATATGGTCTTTGCCTCTCTCAAAGATATTAAATAGAAATACATTTTCAATTTTAAGAAGTACACATAGCAAATCAATCCTCAACAAACTCATGCAGCCACTGCTGGACCTTGGTCCTCTTTCACCGCCACACATTTTTTCTCTGAAAATTGAGCAGTTTGAAAGCAGAGCAAAATTTCAAAGTTTAGATAAATTAGGGCAAACTGTCATGATTTGTCAGAGAGAACTGCACAGAGTTACTTGGTGCACTATAGTCAGTGAACAGAACATATAGATAATATACACACACATACTCCACTCTTTCACTGAAAGGCAGAATTTGTAACTTCTCATCACTACCACATTAACTCCTACCCTAGAGCTGTTTCTAATTAACTCCTGCTGAGCTCACACTGAGGCAGACAGAGCAGCCACAGGGATGGTCATCAGCCTCCCACACTGGCTCTGCTGCCAGCAGTGAAGGGGACAGCAGTGCCCTGCCCTGCCTTGGGCTGCCTGCTGCACAGTGCCCAAACAGATTGCCTAATTTCATTAGGGTGATTAAACAGTCAGTCTAAAAGGGTCCCCTGGTAACTCCACAAACAGCCTGAATGCATAACACAAATAACCCCCAAACTGTAAAACTGGCAAACAGTAATGCTTCCGTGTGCACTTGCACATAAGGATTATATCTAACCATTACGTGTCCTAAAATTCTCATAAGGTCAAGTTAAACGGGATTATCTATGGGTTTGTCAAATTCATACCATTTCGTAGCTGAAAGCAACTCTTGACAGATGTTAACATGCTATTCCAGTACTCAGAGGTCTTTACTAGACTCAGACAACACTTAGATGTTAAGCGATAAAATGCCATATATGTGAATTAACTAATAGTTTTGAATTTTAAAATTTACCAAAGTCCTAATCTAAGCAAAGTTTTACATTGCTGTTGAATTGTAAAAATGATCTATTCCTTATGAAAATGTTTTACAATTAAGTCTTCTTTTTGATACCTTGTTTTCTGATAGTCACTTGGTCCTGAAAATATTTCTACTGTTATAAATCCCTACAAAAATAATTCAACATAAAGGAGTTTCCTTCTTTTGATTCATCTGAAGCCTGTTGGCTTTGATTCCTTCTTGCCATGGTTATCTACCATTTTGGCTCTTAATTGTGTTAGTGAAACCGATAGAAACAATAAAAAATAGGAGTGGGGCAAGAAACAATATTATTGATATAATTACTGATATAAACTGATATAATTGAAAAACAACACTAGAAAATTAGCAGGTAGTGAATGTCTGCCTCTAATAAAAGACTGGGAAATAGATGTAAAGATTGTCAGCTTAGCCCAGTGAGTCACTGCCCTCTGCTTTGTGGCTGCTGTGCTTGCTTAAGGAACAGCAGAAGTTTCTATCCGGCCACAGAATGAGACTGTACTTCCATCATATTGGCATCTTCTGCAAAATAGGCTTGAGAAACTACAAATAGGAGAAGTAATAATTTTACAATTGTTATAGTAATTTTACCACATGATGAGAACACTTGTTGGCTGAAATAGGCCAGAGCAATTGAGCCTGATGCTGAGAGCTGGCACGAGAAACCTTCAGCTGAAGCAGGTGAAGTCTGGCACAATGGTAGAAAAGATGGTACCCAAGTGACCTCAATTAGAGGCATTACCATCCAGACCACTGAGGGATGCCTGGGGAGTCAAGCAGCCCCAGGAACCTGAGGTTTCACCCTCACATGGGCTGATCACATCCCCTGATCCTCACTGGGCCAGCACAGCAGGGAGGGGAGAGAGGGGCAACCAGGTCCCACATTGCTCAGGAGGGAAAGCACAGGGACATCTCACAGAAACAAGATGGGGGGATGTCATGGGATGAAATGTCTGCTCAGCCTGGTGCTCCCTTGCACTTGCTGTCTGCAGATTCCCAATGTTCCTCCTGCCTGTATCAATTACAGGAAAGTCTATAGGAGACAGAGGTAATATTGAGTTAGTTTTAAAAAAACCCAAACAACCCACAACAAAATCAAATCCACAAATCTCCTAGTATTGGGAGGCATTTGGATTATTTAAGAAGTGAATCATGTTAGCTGCAAAATCCACAGAAGCAATTAAGTGGTCTGTGAATCAGTAGAGGCTAGTTTATTGACATTACTGAACCTTCAGTTTCAGAAGCAGTTTCTCAGCTAGTGTTGATATGTAGAAAATCACAAATGTAAACAGCGCAGTTTCAGCTTTCAAAGAAACTTTTCTTCTTTAGTGTCAGCAGCACGTTAATTTAACAAAATTATTTTCTCACTTAATATACTTTTTAAATTAGAAACACTAACATAAAAAAGCCCCAAGCAAAAGGAAAAATAATTCAAACCCTAATTATTACTTTCGAATATGAAGTATTTGCCACAACTGAGAGGAAAAAAGAACTTTATAGTTATCACCTATTATTGTGTCATTATTTGGAACTATGCCAGTGGTTCTGTATCCTTTTTATCACTGAAAAGTCTGTAAGTTTCATTTGGTTACTGGACTGGAAGACTGCTTAAATGTTTCCTAAAATAAAAAGATATAGAAAATGAATGTCATGAGTTAAGAAACTATCACTGGCATATAAGTGGAATGTGAACAGCCAAAGATAATATCCTCTCATTGGCATACTTCAGGGGCTAAAAAGGAAGCTTTAAAGTTTTCCCAAAAATACTGAATTCTGTTCAGATGTGTCAGCATGTGAATGGTCTTAACAGTTCCTAGAGATTATTAAACACAGTTAAAAATAGTATTATTTAATAGAACTTCACAAGTAAAGTCCATTGCTCTCTGTTTGTTTTTTTTTTAATGTTGCTTATTTACTGGGCTCTATTTTATTTCATTATACCCACTGAAAGACTAAAAAGCCAGCTCCATTTTAATGACATATTTTTTCACATGTATGTGACCTGACTACCAACAGACCTGGTTTCTGCCTTTTCTAAATTAAAAGAAAGCCAACATCAAGCATAGCATCGTCTGGGTTAATGCCATGACCCAGCACTAGGGAAAAGGGCCTGGAAATGCCAACAATTAAACTTGAACTCTGACAGAAATGCTGTTTCATCATCTCCAGCAGGGTTTATAGACGTGACCTTTTAGACTCAATTCACCATCAGGATAATTCTGCAAGAAATCTGACACAGTCTTTGCCTTTAAATTCCTATTTGAGGTGTCCATGTGAACTGATGTTGTTTGTGTATTTCTATGCATAAAGTCTCCAGCATTCTGCAATGTGCAGCCATAGCACAGAACCAAAAGTATTGCAACTGTGCTGGAGGCATGACTGCCAACTGGAAAGGATCAAACACTGGCAGAAGAGAGGAGGACTGGAGCAAGGGGCTGCACAGTGTTTCATCTTCAGCCCAGCACACATCTTGGATGATACTCTGCTGTAACCAAGGCAAAACCTTCTCTTATCTCAGGAAGGTGTTAAAGTGCCTACCTGAGTGAAGTCTCTGATTTCAGGGATAACATTCAAAGTAGGACATTAGGTCTTCCATTTCCACTTCTTTTTCATGGCATGATTCCTTCTTTATCACATTTTCCAAAAGTTTTTCCCAAGTTGTCTCTCTGTTTTAAGCATTAAATTGAATGCAAGTGTACAGTACTCATGCTCTACAAATTACCTGTAGAAAGAGCTGACAGCATTTTCCCTACATGATGAATTTAGGACTGTAAAACTGGTATGAGGACTAGGACACCTCTTCATGGAAACACAACAGACATCTTAAAAATTCTCACTCTTGCAATTTTGAGAAAAAAAAAATTTGAAAAAAAAAAAAGAAAAAAAGTTGCAGAACAACTGTTCTAAGTGATTTCAATTTTGTACAGTGTTTAATGCCTATAGGAAATAGAAAATCCTGTAAACATCCTGGAAGAGGATACTGAAGTGGGGAGAGAATTATAAGCAAAAGTATGAAAATCAGAGAAAGACAAAAGAAATAATAAACACCAATTTGTGAAGTCATCTCAGAACTTCAGAAAGGTACAGAGCAGGTACCCCTGAGCTTGGGTTCCTTTCATAGTCCATGGAGATAAAGGGGTGCATGTAGGAGACATCTCATACCATCCTGAAGAGAGCATCTCAGATGTGTCAAACAGTTTGCATGTTGGCAGTACAGATTTGGTTTTCTATTGTTTATAAAAGAAGCCTTGGGGATTGGAAAATGTCCAGCTTTAGTCAGACAATTCCCATCTGTCTCTAAGGGGTTGAGCATTTCTTTTTTTCCATTTGAGAATGGTCCTGAGTAGTGTATTTAACAATATACAACTACCTTATTGACTAGTTATTTAAATAAAAAGTATAGCAGGTTTCTATAATAAAATAATAAAAATAAAAACTTATAGCAGGAAACTGACTTTAGTTTCTCTAAAGAGAAGATGCCGAAAGAAGAATTTAAATTACATATCTTCTTAATAACTACTTTTGTATTTTTGTTTACTATAAACTCTAATGCATATCAGGAGCTGAAAATGACATAGAAAAATTCAGGCCAAATTGTCAATTGTTACACTATTAAAGTAACTACATCTCTCTAGGCCATGACAGCATTTCTCCTTTTTTTTTTCCCTTTTTTTTTTTTTTTTTAGATAGAGGGACTGTAAACACTTTTGACTTATTCCCATGTATCAGGCACTGTTTTTTCCACCCTCTGTTTGAACCAGCAGACTATTTCTGATACTGACCAGCTACTGAGGAAAGCTTACATGGGTCACAATGACTGCAGGCATAACAGAGTCTATTCAAACAAAGTCATTCAAACAAAGAATGTTTTCGGTGTCTGTTGCAGAACTATGTTTTCTTAAGTATAACTGATTAGTTGTGTTTGCTACCAGCTTTATTTATAGAAATATCACCTTTAATCCCATCCCAAGCCCACAGGAGAGGAGCAATCAATGATCAGTGGGCAGGTGAGGGGCTGCTAAGAGTGGTTTTGCACTGGGAGATGAGTACTTGCTGCATCAGAACCCAGAAAACATCAGATGAGTTCTTGCAGGATCAAGCCAAGTGAGATTATCTCTTTTTTTGTGAAAAAAAGGGTATGTTTTCACAGAAGAGTCATTTAGATCTCAGCTGCATCCCATAAACAGTTTCCAGTATGTTGGAAGTCTATACTAAATGTAAGTACCTTAGTTTAATGCAGTGAGTCTAAGATACAGCATATAAAATCAAGATAAAATTCTAAAAAGAAAATCATTTGTTTAAGCTCACGAGGCAGCTGAACTTTAAATCAAATTCACGAGCAGCTCCATTCCTCATTCCTTGTGTTCTCTGGCAGTTTACAAGGGAATAAATCGATAAGTGCCTTAATATGATTGAAAGGATTATCTACCCATAAACTTGAGTACAGGGTTTCTAAAAAGATTAAAGTCCTCATTTAGGTATGACCTTGAGCTAGCAGTGGACATTAGGACACATGTATCTGCCTTACTTCAGTTCAGGTAGGACTGTGGCCCTCTGCTGCACCCAGGACTGACCGGATGCTGTGTGGGAAGACACGGACATCGAGTCACACAGCTGTCGTATGACACAGGCATCCCTGGCTCCTCTAAATACTGATGTTCTTTTACACAACCCTCATCAGAATTCATTTTTTACAATGAAATATTGGAAACAACTTCTCGGGCAAGCTGCCAGGTATTTCAACCACCATGAAGGTTAAGAAAGAGAAAACAACCAGCAGACACCTGAAAACAAGAGTTAAGAGTTCAACAGGCACAAAAATTTCCCTGCTAGCAATGTGCCTTGAAATTTTTCCAGCATCAGAATTCAGTGTTGGATTTCTGGAACTAGAGACAACTTTGTCTTTCTTTTATGTATCAATCTATTTAATATTTAATCCTTATATATCATGGCATAGAGTAGTGAGTCTAAGAATGAAGTCCAGAAGTCATCTGAGCTCAAATTCTGCCTGTCCTACATGTTTGGGAAGTTTACTTTAGTGCAAGTATCTTGGGAAAAAATTATCTTTTTTCTGAAAGTTTTCATCTTGTCTTTCCAAAGATTTGAAAAGTTTAATAAGGCACTATGGAGAGATTACATATGAGATGGTCAAAACTCTAAGACAAAATTAATCTTAGGATGGCATATAATTTCCTGTGTATGTGGTCTCTATGGAAGTGCCTTAAAAATAATATATTTTTTCCTAAAATAAAAATCTAATGCTTATAAATTCATTATCTATTATCTATTACCTATTATCTATTTATTATATATATATTTTTTCACCTTGCCTGCAAAGTTTACTGAGAGTTCAGCTGTGAAAATAGATCCTGTCCCTGTGTCATTTTCCATGTTTGCTTAAATGTATAACCATGAGCCTGTCAAACCATGACAAAGCGGTGGGTAATGGCAGCAAATTTTAAAAATCCATCCATTTCCCCAACTCAGTGACATGGGCAATTTCCACTGCAATGACCTACTTAACAGAGTAAGTGGTCATTGCAGATCAAGGAGGAGCACCAGGGTAAAATCCTTTTCTATGGGAATAGACCATGCTGTTTCTCCTCTAGCTTCATTCCTGATGCTTCCCCAGATCAAGACCAAACAGCTCATACTTCCACAGCAGATCTCACAATATTTAATCTTCTTAAAATCCCCACTACATGGCTATTGATCAGCATCTGCACTTCCCATTAGCTTCCAAACCTTGTGCTTTCCATGTATGGTTTGAAATCACAAAGCAGATACAGGGATAGCAGCAAGTAATTATACAAAAAAACTACCCTTTGTCCATAATTTTTCTCCATTGTGTCCATGGCAACCCCCTGATGCTCATTCTTGGGTCATGGTTTTCCAGTGCCTGGGGTAGGCAATGGATTGTCTGGTAAATAGCTCACTTGATTTCCCACTAAGTGACATCAGTGTATATTGCACTGTCAATACTGCTGGGAGGGGAATCATACCTGCTTTCCAAATCACCTCCCAGGCATGTGATTTTAAAAAAGGTAAGACAGTTGAGAGGGGAAAATTTAAAAGAAAAAAAAATTAAAAAAAAAGAAGAAAAGAAAAGAAAAGAAAAACAAGTGATCGCTCACCTTGAATTTACATTTGAAACAAATCTCAGCTTCCTACTTTCACTCCCTCACGTTTCATCTAAGCCACAGGCCTGGAAGATAACACCTTCACTCTCCATTTGGTTTAAAACACAAAGGAGGCTTATCATAAAACAAGTGGGAGGGGGGAAAATGTCCTTTAAAATACAATCCTTTCAGAGGACTTGTAAGAATGAACTGTATTTATAAATATTTTAATAGCTCGAATTTGGCTTAGATGTGTCTTACACATCTTGAAATAATCACCAAGTCATGAAGATTAGTTTCCCACTTAAAGTTTCTTCATAATTTAGAGAAATATTGCAGATAGGAAAGAAAAAAAGGTATGTACCTTCATTTACTACAAGAAAGTGTAATTCTAGTAGGGCCAGTGAATTTAGAGCATCACAGAATCATCAAGGTTTGATGAGATAGGTTAAGAGATCTTTAAGATCATCTAGTCAAACCAGCAACTCAGCACCACAATTACCCCAAAACCATATCCCTAAACACTTAAAAACTTAACATGATTAACAGTATGTTCCTATACTGTTGTTTATCCTAGAAGGATCATCTATCCTGTGACAAAAAAAAAACCCCAAACAAATAAGAATATTGAAGCATTAATTCTTACCAACCTTGATGTCAAACTTCAGCTCATTTTAATTACCTTTCCTGTTACACATCTGTCTTCTGGATCTTGAGAATTAGGGCCCTTTCTTTTATCTTTGATGGGCCAAAATCAGACAAATTAGGTACCAAGCAGGGAAAGCTAATTTTTTAGCTAACAAATGTATGAGATTTTTAAAGGAAGAGCTAAAGGATGAATAATATTTATCAGCAGATAAGATTTGTTTGTAAAGATACATAAACGTTAGGCAACCTGCTATTGCTATTTGCTTTTACCCATGCTATATCCCAATCAACATTATTTAATTATAAATCTGTAGGCAAACTTCTTCATTATGCCCCTTAATATACACTAATGAAAGAAAAAATGTGAGTGCTGCAAGACCTTCACATGACCTATGCACAGTTTAATAACTACTTGCATTTAGGCTGCCTCATCTTCCCAGGACACCCCACTGACAGCACCAACATCACTCAGAGGAGTTGAGGTCACCTTTGGCATTCTGGGTTTTGCTGTTTTATTTGCTTGTGTGCTCCTTGATGATCCTAATCAATTTTAAGAATTATAGCAGAAACTATCACATGAAAACAGGTATCATAATACCACAGAAATCCTGCCATGCATCCAATTCATACAGATCTGACTTTGAAGAATTATTCCACAAACAGAACACCCTTCAGAGAAACTTACCCATTTGCAGGTTTGATTCCACAGTCAATGTATCCAGACAGAAGCCAGCAGGCTCATAAGGGCACCTTTAATATACTTTTTTTCCTAAGCCCTTGAGCACCCACCTCTTTTCCCCCCCTCTCTTCAAATGTTATTATCTGCTCCCACTGGTAAATAATAAAAAGAAAGCTCAATGTATGGAGAAAAAAACCAAAAAACAGTTCTTCTTTCTGCCTGAAAAAACTACTTACAAAAATATTGGAATTCATAAAACACACAAAAATGGAAATGAAACCTGGAAGAAGACATGTCATTTTGCTCAGCACAAACCAAACTGAAAACAACCTACCAAAATAAGCCAAGGTACTGTTGACCATAAAGCCTATTTTTGGATGGTCAAAGTAAGTGCTGTCATACCACACAGCATTACTAACTCCAGAGACTTCACTTTGGGCAAAGCAGCAGTTTCCCAGAGGAAGCTGTCAGGATGAGTTAATGGTCATGAGTGGAGTACACATTTGAGGAAGGGACAGGTACCAGAGACCACACCATTGGAAGCAGCAAAGAGTTTGTAATTCAGGTAGAGAACATGTGTTTGAGTCTACCACCTGATTTTACATCAAGATCTGTGGGAGAACGTCTTGGGTTGAAGGGCCTACACAAGAAATGCTGCAATCCAGGGTGGGAGAAGAGCCAGGAATTTGTTTGTCCTGTCCTCGTGGCCTGGAGGCACCAAAGAAAGGATGCAGAGCAAGAGGGAGCTGTGCCAAGTCCCCTGGTCTGGGTTAGATAAGGATCACATCTAGACATGCACCCACAGGCCAGTTTGTGCTTTAGTGGATCTTTTTATGAATGTAGGAATAAATGAAGAAAGGGTAACTGCTTGGTGATGCAACAGACATCTTCAAGCCACAGGCCTCATCCTTGGAGGGATGAAGGCTACCCTCTGACTGTTCATTGTCCTTTATCTTCTATTAATAATTAAAAATATCCAGTTATAACAGCTATATCTGTCAGCACAAAAGGTGGTTGCAAAAAAAGTTTTGTCTGGACAGGAGAAGAACTGAATCCTTTTCCCATCACTTCTGACAAATCTATTCCTGCAGCTTAATTTTCTACTGAAGCTGCAAGCATGCAATTCTAAAATAAAGATTTTGCTTTGCAGAACAGAAATCATCTAATGATGAGAACTCACTGGGACACGAGGAATTCATATTACAGATTGAGAGATAATTAAAAATTGTAAATAGAGTACTTTCAGGAGGCTTTGTTCATGACAGAAACTGCACTTAGGGACCTGTAGTTCAGCAATGGCAGATTTTCTTGAAAAAGAGGCATTATATATTTTCATATACTAAATCCAACTGCCTCCAGTGGCTTGCCTTTTTTAGATTCCATTTTTAGCTCTTAAGAAATAAGTAATTTTGAAGAATGAGATATGAAATATTTATTCTACTGTTATTTATAGATCTACATTACTCCTTCATAGGGTCTTTTTTTAAAATGTTTTAAACTATGCAGGTCACTTGTGCTTGACCATAACAAGGCAATAAAAGTATGCTTCTGTTCACCACAGAAGCACATTGAGCTCCCTAAAATCACATTGCTTCAGGCACCAGTGTTAAAAAGAAGAACAGTAAAGAATCATTGTTGAACTCTTACCAAAGCAGGAATTGACAAAGCCATACCACCTACAAGCATGGTCCCCTCCGATCCATTTGCCACGGATGTTGGATGCAAAACTGAGGGTAGTGCCCGAGATGCACACTAACATGTCACTGATGCTGATGTTCAGGAGAAGCATGTTGACTGGGTTACGAAGGGTTTTAAACTTGCAGAAGAGGATGAGGACAATCAAGTTATTCAAGAAACCAAAAAACAAGATTAATCCAAGAAAAACAGCCACTACTGTGTGCCCACTTCGTGAGAGTCCAGCCCTTGGCTGAACAGGATCTGCAGGTGCACCAAAGCTCAGGTTATATGTCCAAGTGTGGTTCATTTCGGACTTTGTCATGGATCAGTGAGGGCAGAGATGCTGGGTGCCCTTTGCTGAAGTACTCCAGTCGTTTCCCAGAAGTCATTCCATCACAGATTAAATCATCTCAGGAGCCCTGTGATCTTTGCTTGGATGAGATATCTCCTAGATGGTTATGCAGGTGTGAAACACTGTATTGCAGCACAGGACTATTTTCCTGTGCTCTGTCTTTCCAGGGGTCTGCTCTGCAGCAACTCCAGGGCAGCAGAACCAAGTGAACAATCACCTCAAATCCATCTTTCTTGTTTAAACTTAGGATAATATTAGATGATGTTTTTTGATGCTCAGAATGGAAGGTATCTTAAAAAGATGCATCAGCAGGGTCTCCTCCTTCAGAGCAAATGGACAGCCCCATCAATGGCAGCTACCCTCCTTTCCTCTGACAATGGGTGTCTCTCTGAAAATAAAGAAAAAACGAACAGTTAAAAGCAAACAACACAAAGACCAAAAAATAGGTATCTAATTTACTAACAGTTACTCCTGTTTTGAACTGTAACAAGTATCTCTCATTCTTTTCAGTTTTCACTCTGATTTTTAACAGAAACATCAGTTTTTTTACATTTCCTTGTATGTTTTAAGCAATTTTTCCCTAGCTCACAGTTTAGCATGAAGAATGTCATTTGCACCTCCTTAGCAAATTTCCTCACATGAGAAAATGCATGGCAAAACATAACTTCTGCATCAGCTTCCCAGGGGAAGAACTCTGTCTTCCTCCACATTAAGTCAATCTACACCAAGTTAAGTTTCATTCTTGGCTTGACCTTAATTGAAATGATAACAAATTTAGGAGGAGAAGGTATTTCTTTACCCAGAAAGAAAACTATCAAATTATGTCCCCCAAGCTCTCGTGTGCACACAAAGGTTTGCATATCTGTGATTACAGTATCTCTCCTCCCACATTTACCAGTAAACAGATGTCTTCCTTTATTATTCATAAAGCAGCCTGACATCCAAAGCCTCACATCTCTCCTGTTACAGGTGTAAATGTTACCCACATTCAGTGAATACATTGTTTGTGCACTTTGTGAGACAATAGTATTTCATGTGGATTCATAACTACGTAGCCTACCTTCTCTGGTTGCAGGCAAATTCTGCACAGAATTTTCCATAAAAATGGATGTGTGTATATGTATATATATCTATATGAAATTTCCACTCCTCAGTGCAAAATGCATGATACCCATAGCTTGCTGGTCGAAAAAAATATGAAAGCTTCTCTTTCATGTGTCATGTACTCCTAGAATGACTGCACACGTATTAAAATGGAGCATCTCCTCTATTACTCCTAACTGCTGTTTTCTGGAAAATGTCTTGTAGAAGAATATGTATTCAACAACTGGAAAGTTGAGAGTTCAGTTTCCTGAAGATCCAGAGGTTGCTTGGTTTTTCTTTTATATCTTTGTGTCATGGTAAGCATTTAGAATAAGCATTTTGTCCTTCCATTTCTCTACTTCCACAAACTCACTCTGCTAAATGTTGCAGTGATTTTAATGTTTAACATATACAGACTGTCTTAAGGTTTTCTTCTGGTGAGTAAATTATGTACACTTCACAGACCTTCTACTGTTCGGTCACTGAGAATCTGAAACACTCATGCTTTCTTAATTTCTCCTCTCCCTTTAGGAGGTACATGGTAAATTATGTTGGAAAGGGTCCCAGGTAGCATATCTAAGAGAAAGAACTTTCAAAGTCCTCTTCCTGCAATTTTGAAAAAATAAAATCTCTTACCCAATTTTGGTTGCGGGTTATAGAAGGAAACAATCACCATCAATATACTCTAAATTTTTGGTTGTTTAAAAGAACAGAGTTAAAATTTAGTGGAAAAAATCCCAAATCTTAAAAATACTCTTCTGAGCATTTCTCTTAGGAGAACAGACTGAGAGAGTTGGGGTTGTTCAGCCTGGAGAAGGGAAAGCTCTGGAGAGACTTTGTTGCAGCCTTTCAGTACTTAAAGGGGACTTTAGAAAAATGGGGAGAAACTTCTTAGCAGAGCCTCTTGCAAAGGGGTGAGGGTTTTAAAACTAATTCAGGGTAAATCATCATGAAGTTTTTTACAACAAGGATGGTGAAACACTGGAACAGGTTGCCCAGAGAGGTTTTAGATGCTGATCCCTGGAAGTATTCAAGGTGAGATTGGACAGGGCTCTGAACAATGATGAGTAAAAGATGTCCTTGCTTATTGCAGGGGGGTTGGACTAGATGAACTTTAAATGTCTGTTCCAACACAAATTATCATAGGATTAAAAATATACCTCAGAATGTAAATAATAAATTGTAGCTCTATTGTATAGTCATCCTGCATTCTTAAAAACAGACCAAGAGCTCACATTTATCGTGCTTATAAAAGGATATTTACTCCCTGGATGGGACTCAGCTGACTAAAATTTAGCAGTGTGACACCAGGTGTGCAGGCACAGCCCAGTCATTTCCCCACTGACCACCACTCACACAACTTCAGCTGGGCAATTTCTGCCCTGGTGTGTTGGGATATTATACCTTAAAGCACAGGCAAGATGAGCAAGTCCTGAAAGCTTGGTGTAAGACACATTTTAAAATGTTAGTACCCACACTATAAAGGTCAAGCCATGCGACTACTCGATATCAAAAGATGACAAATATGATGCACAAAGAAAAGCTTCAAAAAGTTTGGGTGAATTTAAGAGAGAGAGGTCTGCAGAGGAAGACATCTGAAGATCTGGGCAATGTGGGAGTAAGTCTCTTTTTAGGAGTTCATGTATAAAGTGCTACGTTTTTTACACTTATGGATGAGGTAAAAACTAAATTGAGATTTCAAAAAAGCTTCTAAACTCCCATACTAATCTCTCGAAGAATGGGTCCAAGTTTACCTAATGTTAGCATTTAATTGAATAATACACATTACTGATGAAAAACACCTATAGATGAACTTTTATGCTCAAAGGTTCACTTGATTTTCTTTTTTTTTTTTTCTCCTCCAGAGAGATAGCTTGGTTTAATAGATGTTACTCTGGAACTCTATTAACCCTGCCTTACAGGTGACACTGCATTCCCCAGGGCTCCACGAGCTAGAAGTACAGCCTGAGCCCTCCCAACTCCTAGAAAACTCATGAGCTTTCAGGTTTTCCAATTCTGCTTCTCAATAAATATTTTAAAGCCCCAAATCAATAAAACCTACAATTTCACCCAAGGCAAATAAATAAGCATCCAGCTTGTCCCCTTGAATCTGTCAGAGTTGACATGGAATGGAAAACATACCCAAAGTGATACAAAACATATGGCCAGGTGAAATGGCCAAAAGTTTGTTTAATGTCACCAGCTATTAAATGCTCCATCTGTTAACTGGTTCTGACAGTAAAAGTCTAAAGGTACAGAAAAACAGACACCCATCGCTGCTTGCATTTTCTCTGAAGTAGTCTGCTGAAAAAAATAATGCTTCAGAAGATGTTAGATCAGCTTCTGGGAGCACAGGCTTTAATACTGAGAAGGAGAGGCTTCTTTTCGCACTTGACACCACACATTAGCTTGAGCAGTGAAGCTGGTTTATTTCCTTTCTCACTTTGCTCCCAAATAACTTACTGAACACATTAGCTTCACAGGTTTCCACCTGGGAGATTCTTCACCAACTTCTCTTGCCGCATTGCGCAACACGCCAAATATGATGCTTAATTCACTTTAAATATTTAAAATCTGAAGAAAATGCATAAAATAAGTAAAATCAAACTTCATAGTACTAAAAAACTTACCCTTTTCCATTATATCTGCATTATTCTCTTGGGATATAATGGAGCTATAAAAACCCCTCACTCTTACCCATCTTCACACAACCTAAATCAACTTGTTGTTCAGTTCGTATAAAAATAAATTTTAGAAGTATTTTTCCTTAAAAATTTGTATTTCTAATGAAAAGTTAAATTAAAAGCAAACAAACAAAACCCCCATCAAAACCAAGCCCCTTGCATAACATTTCAAAGACAATCCCAGATGAAATTTTATGAAGGAAGAGTCACTTTCTTGACCTGCTGACAGAATTATGGCAGGAACAGTGCATTTTTAAGTTGACATAATTTTAAACTCATCTTCCAGATGAGAAACTGAATTGCTTTTAACAGAAAATATCCAAAACCAGAGGTATCAGCTGAAACAATTCTTTTAAAACACAGCCAAAAGATGAGGGTCTTCATGGGACTTCACAACACTGAAGTCAGAATTCCCATCTGTTCTGGACTATTTTTTCCATGCTCCCAGCCACACTGCAAGATTTCAAGAGACCCAGAGAGAGGTCTTCAGAACTAAGCTGGAAGAGTGAGAGAAGGCTCTATGGTTCAGAAGTTGGGGTATCTCCCAGTCCCCAAAACCTCCTGACTGTGGAGGAATCTCTTGGATGCCGACCGACAGATTTGCTTTAAACAGTTCACGTTCATGACACAGACAGACATGGAAAGGAGAACAGCATAGGTACAGAACACGTGTGGTGAAGTTCACACATTTGAATGCCTTACTATTTACTCAAGGGGAAAGTCAAAGTGTGGTAAACCCCTGCTTTTTTGAAAAAAGCTACTTTCATTTAGTAATTTAAAGTTAAGGCAACCTCTCTTGCGTGCAAAGGGGAAGTTTATGCACAGAAATATCTATGCTAAGAGCAGACGAGACAGACCCATTCCTGCGCTGGGCTGAAGCCATCAGAAGCGTCTCAGAGCCCGAGCCGGCACGGACAGCACCTCCTGAACGCCCGGGCTCACCCAAGACTTCCCCAAGCAAAAGCCTCTCCAGCCAGCCTCCACTTAGGATTTTTCTTCCACAAACTTTTTTACACTTCGCCGGCAGGGGAGGGTGGCACAGCACACTGGAACAAAAACCCACCTGTATCTTTCATACGCAGCAACCCAAAGGGAAAACAGCCACAAAGACGTCCCGAGCGGCGGCAACAGGAGCCGCGGTGCCCGGCTCGCCGCCCCGGGCGGAGCTGGCCGGGAGCCGGAGCCGCAGGGCGCTCACGCCGCTCGGGGTGGCGGCGGCGGCGGGCTCCGCCGGGCTGCGAGGACATCCAGCTTCCACAGGGCGGGGCACAGCGAACAGATAACCATCTAAATAAAGGTCTAGGAGCGAGGCGCAGCCCGTCCCGCTGTCCCTGCCCGCAGCCCCGCAGCTCCGCCCGCTGTGCGGGGCGGTGCCGCAGCCGGGGAGCCCCGCAGAGCCCGTGTGCCC
>NC_031768.1:27425219-27593541 GCF_001522545.3 Parus major
CTGCTCCCCACGGCATCCCCCGTGTGCCCCACATCTGCACAGCCAGCTGGGCACTCTCTTACTGCTGGGAAACACTTCTGGTTTTGTATCGACACCTGCTCGGCAGTGGTCAGGAATGCAATTTAAACGCGTGTCAAGATGTGGAGGTTTTGACTTGACAAAAGCAAAAGCAGACATAGCCTGTGTGTAATTTATTAGTCATCTGCCTTGTCTGTGTTTTACAGAAATCGTAACATTTTGTGCATTTGCAGACCAAACGAGCACTATGGTTGCTGTGTGCTGAAACCAATGTTTCCAGAAATATGTCTGTCTATTGCAGAAATAGCATATGGCTTGAAAAACTGTGTAGTACTGTGTCTTTCTGTCACTACTACTGCCTACTACTATACTGCTCTTTGAGACATTCTGCTTTGGTCTTCCTGCAGAGGAAAAAAAAGTGCCCATGGGGAATGAATTGCTGGATAAAACCACCAAGAGAAAAACATTCTAGAGTATACTTTGCTTTGTTGAACATCTCTTAGCTCTGGTGGTTGCTGAATTTCTAATGAGTTTTTTACATTTGTAGATCACACTTAAAACCTGTGAAGTGATCAGTATAGTCATATTAGTCCACCTAGATTTAACCTCTTATCTGATCACACTTGCAGCTTTTTCACCATCTCTGGCTTCAAGACAGACCAACCATTGCACCTATTGTTATAGAAAAACAGTCCAGAAAAAAAAAAATAGGCTGTTAAGTTTGTTCATAAAATCTTTCCCCAGTGGAAGCCTGAGCAGACCTTATATGTTGTATTAATAACAATATTTTGTTCCAAAATTCGGCCTAAATAAAACTATTTCATGAAATAAAATAAGAATTTTCTGAAGAAATAAATCAGGAAAATACTTTATACCATCACTTTCAGAAAACACACTATATCACAATTTTGCTGATTAGAATTCTACTGTAAACTAACAACTGCTTCTCCCAGAATAAAATTAAAAACCAAAAATATTGTGCAAATGTCACATTCCAAGAGAGAGAAGGAGTGTACCTACTTTAGAGATGACTAAATAAAATTGTAATTAAAACTGTTCATTTTTTTTAAATGTCACTTGCAAAATGCCTACCTCTGAAATTCTCCATTATGGCATCTAGTTACAAAAACCACCACAGTCACTAGTTGCATATATTTAGAATAATTTTTCAACAGCATGAAAATACGTGGTAAATTGAACTTCATTGCCTGGTACAAAGTCAGATGAAGCTACTTACTAAAAACAGTCAAAAAAATAATTTTTAATTCACTTACCTGCTATGAACTTGGAAGAATTCAAAAAGTGGGTTGTAGCACCAAAAAAACCCCTTGCCAATACAAAACAATCAGCAGGCAGTTTACATTCATTTAATCTACTTTTGTTTCACAGACTCAGAGCAGTTTCACAACATTATTAATTGCCAGGGTATCAGTGGAGAGTTGCCATGCTCTGGATGGTGTCCGTTTGGGTTGTAATTCTGGTGATGTCCATGGTTGTAGTTCTGACTTCCTGGTGGTGCTTCAGGAATTAAATGGAGCCATTTGATTTTCATTCCTAATTTGGTTTAATTTTTAGAAAAATTATAGAGCATTCCAGCATCTTCCATGAATTTCCTGCTTACCTCCTGCTTTTGAATAAATCTTGTGAGTTTCAGTGAAGTCTCAAATACCATACAGAAGAAGGGACAGCAGATAAATCAAGTGGGGAGCAGTACTGAGAACACCTGCTGTTGTGTTTACCTATCTCTGTATGACATTTGGGAAGTTGAGATTGTGTCCAGATACTAGTTATTTGAAAGCATGTAAGAGTTTTTTAAGTTATTTTCTTATGTTCATATGGGAACTGCTTTTAGTATCCTCATTTATAATCTCTCTAACTTTGCTCTTTGAGAAAGACCCAGCTAGTCCAGGTTAGCACTAGGAGTAACCTCTCTTCTGGTGTTCCAAAAAGACAGAATAAAGTTTTCTGGCTCTTTCCTTACTTTTACACAAAAGACACGAGCCATC
Organism: Parus major; assembly: GCF_001522545.3. Classification (NCBI taxonomy): domain Eukaryota; kingdom Metazoa; phylum Chordata; class Aves; order Passeriformes; family Paridae; genus Parus; species Parus major. The sequence continues at coordinate 27,427,244 of NC_031768.1, forward strand.
GTGGTTTCACTGGCTCAACACATGATGTAGGGCAGTTCCTGGGTTCAGTGACATGCTGTGCATACCCAAGATACTAAAGAGTGGTGGTGCATTCCGTGGTTTTCCATCAGCAGCTGCTGATGACATTGTAATTATTTTGTTTTGCATGACAGTAACAAAGGAGAAAATGTAGGGGAAGAGAGGAAAACTCTTCTTTTCTGCCTGTCCACAGCTGCAAGCACTAATAATTCTCAAAGTCCTTACTGTGATGGCATTTATGAAGCAAAACCAAAGCATCCTCAGTTTAAGTACAATTGTATCCCACAATTTATGCCTAGGAAACCATCTCATAGATTTATTATAAAAAATGGCAGCAGATGACAAATGCATTGGCCTGGATTACATGTTTAGATGTTTTGGATGGCACAGATTCCACAGTTTGTGAATTTGGACAGAGAACACTAGATGTGAATCCAAGATTGAAATTGCTCATAATCTCCTTATTCTGCAGAAATCATATATTTCTGCAAGACTGAAAGCAGCTACTAAAATTAAGGATTATATATAAAAATACAGCAATTTCTGTTTTGGAATTAAGAACATGTTACATCATATTAAAACTACTATTAAAAGATTTTGAAATGCCTTCAGAACAGTGTGGAAGAGGATAATTTTAATTTCATATAAACCAAGAGAGAATTTATGAGTCAAAGCCAAGTTTCTTCACCTAGAAACAATTTTTAGATTCAGTTACCCACACAGAGGTACCTAATGTGTTTTGAGATGTCCTTGAAAATCCTGTCCAGCTCTTTTCTAAGAAGAGACAAGCAAGAGGAGTGTGGGTCTCCAAAAAGTGGTCAAATAAAAGATATAATTTGTAATAGAGGCTAGAAGCTGTATGCATAAGGCTTATCTATTTCTCCAAGTATGTTATCTGACATAATAAAAGATGCTAGAAATTCTGTCTAGAAACCTTGTCTTACCTGCCTTTTGACTATCACAGCAAGAGCAGTGTGACCATTCAGTGAACCAGTTCTTTCACTTCATGCCCTATTTCTGGGGGGTGATTTTTTCCAAGGCTTCTGTGAGGCTCTGAAATGCTTACATGAGCTTCTTTCTCATTTTTTTGGACTTCATCTGAATTCCTAAATCACAGTCAGCTTGTATTTAATTTACCTAAAGATTCTAAAGAGGCATCTAATTTATGAAACAGAGAAGCATTTTGCAGAGTCTGTATCTGGACAACAGATCCCAGCTGCTCTCTGACTGCACAGTGTGTAAATAGTTTTGGTCATGTCCCCTCTTCTGTCTCTAACCAATTCCACTGCTCCCAGTGTCAGTGTGGCTGAGAGTTACCCCAAAGTCCAGGTACTACATGGCATATCTATGTAGGACTAGAATGTTTATCTTTATTGTAGCTTTCTTTCTGAGGGTTATAGCAAATGTAAACCATTCTCCCTGTAACTTTGCTTTGTCAACTTCCTGGTCAACAGGCAGATAAATATAAGTTGGCAGTGTTCCCAGCCAGGAAAGCCAATGGCACCTGGCCTGTATCAGCAATAGTGTGGCCAGCAGGACCAGGGCAGTGATTGCCCCCTGTACTCAGCACTGGGGAGGCCGCACCTCAAGTTCTGTGTTCAGTTTTGGGCTCTCACTACAGGAAGGACATTGAGGTGTTGGAGTGTGTCCAGAGAAGGGCAACAGAGCTGGGGAAGGGTCTGGAGCACAAGTCCCATGAGGAGTAGCTGAGAGAGTGGGATGTGTTTGGCCTGGAGAGGAGGAGGCTCAGGGGAGACCTTATCACTCTCCACGACCTCCTGAAAGGATGCTGTAGCCAGGTGGGGGTTGGCCACTTCTCCCAGGTAACCAATGACTGGACAAGAGAAAATGCTCTCAAGTTGTATCAGGGGTGGTTTAGATTGGATGTTAGAAAAAAATTCCTTCACTGAAAGGGTGAAAGGCATTTTAATAGGCTGCTCAGGGAACTGATAGAATTACCATCTCTGGACATGTGTGGATGCATCACCTGGGGACATAGTTTAGTGGTGGATGTGGCAGTGCTGGGCTGGCAGTTGGATTTGATGATCTTAGAGGTCTTTTCCAACCTCTACTCAACTCTATGATTCTATGAATAAATGCTTTGTAGAGATTATTTTGAAGTTGCCAAAGAAGATTCTGCCCAGAGTCTCCTGCCATCAGCATGTAAGGCCACAGAAAACCTCTCAGAAATACAGACATAGAAGTTACCCCAGAAGGCAAGAGACTCAAGGTCATAGATATGTGCCTTACTTCACTAGTGTAATGGGGGATGCATAAGGAACATCTTTCTTTGCTGTAGTAGAGGGGAAACTGAGGAAGCAAAAGGAACTTGTACAGAAAGACAGAGTGGGAACTATGGAGGAAAATCAGTTTGCTATTAGGGCTTTACCCAACATACCTCACTTTTATGCAAGATAGAAGCAAGCTGACTTTATTGTTCCCTCTGGAGATCATGTGTTTCTCTGCCCTGCTGTCATCCAGAAAGATCAGGGCTGACCAGAGCCAGACCAGGGATGGGAAAGCTTGACAGCCTGGTGTATAGCACAGGTTTCATCCTCCAAACCATTGCTGACATCTCTCACGCTTTTCCATGGAAGGCAAGAGAGGGCAGAGCATGCATTGCTGACATTGGTCCTCAGAAGACAGATGCTTGGTGCAGATGCTGATTAAAAATAAAAGAGCAGAGGAAAAAAAGATAAAAAGACTACAGAAGACAGGTCTGGCATTCTACATGTTTGCAGTACATATTTGGCTGGGAGAGCCTTTCTCCAACAGAAGTCCCCCACAGATGTTCTCCATCCTGCCTCATTGTCAGCACATAGGAAAACAGATTACAGGCACTTCTTTCTTCTTCCTCACTCTGTCAGCTCCATAATTCCCAGTACTCACACTGGAAAACAGGTGGGCCACAGCATTGCCCAGAGGCATCTTCTGTTTCCTTTGTTGTCTGGCCACAATAAAGGTGGCTTGGAGACAAGAAGGATTTTGGAATGTTATTTTTCAATATGCCAAATAATAAAGACTAAAAATCATTAAGGACTCCCTCTGACAAGATGGACTTTTTAAAGGCCTGGTTTTTTAAGCCTTCAGTTTGCATTTCCCTGCTGGGACACCACACCTTCTGGTGTGTGTCTGAGTAAGCATGCCAGTGACAGAAACAGAGAGGAATATTTGTGATGATGGCTGTTCCATATTTAACTCTTGCAAACAGATCTGTTCACTGTGTACCCAGGAATTAATGCTGAACAGTATACAGCCTCCTTAACAGCCTCTACTACTTCAGCTTCTTTATAAAATACTATAACCCAACAGTTCTGTTAATCAACCATGTCTGCTTCCCAAATCCTTGTGTCAGTCCCTCTTGCACCTTGAGGAGTTTTGCATCCACCTCATCAAAGTCCAAGGGTCTGCAGAGGCCTAAGACACCAATCTGGAGCTCTTCACACCTGAACAATTTTCTGATATGATTTTTCTTAGAGAAAAGGTTTTCTCCTGGGCAATAGAAAGGGAACAAAATTTGTGAGTTTCCTGATTCTTATTCAAAACCCACTGCTTGAGATGAGGAAGACAAAGCACTACTTTTCTCTAGCTTTGTTCTGTCTGGCCATCCTGCCCTCCACCAGTAGCTGAGACAACTGGGTACCAGTCAGAGCTTGCCAGTCATTTGGTAGGTGGCTGAGGCGGCTTGCTTTCTAGCATTATCTCCAGCTAAGCTGAAATCTGTTATCTCCCTACTTATAAGACCTGCCAGCAGGAATGTTAATGGAAAATAGCGAGTAATTTGTCAGTCCAAGCTAGCAATGCACACAAATGTCAGATCTGCCACAGGGAGAAGGTAGGGTGCTGAGCTGGTTTGTATTTCTGAACATGTTCTTGCCACAGTTTTCTTAGCGGCTGCTTAGCTGTTCCTTTGAATCAAAGGTAATTTTTTTTTAATGGGAGATACATTTCATACTGGATGTGAGACTTGCTTCCTTCAACTGGCAGAGTGTTTTCAGCAAAAGGAGGGAGGCAGGTGTGGAGCCCACCGAGATCAGAATTAGATGTACAGAAGAATAGACTAGGGTGCAGAAAATGATGAGAGGTTATCACAGAGGAGAATGAAATTACATGTATTGAAAGATTACCAAGAGTCTTCAATTTGTTTCACAGTATGGAGGTTATCTGGTAGCTGGAAAGTAATGTCTATACTAGAGTGGGAAACTCAGTTGTACCCTGTGGATACTTGCACTTGTTCTTGGGCATTCTTGGTAGCAGCTTTTTGTAAGAGACACTAGTTTGGGCACCAACCATCTGGGCCAGGCTGATTCTGTACAACCCTGAAATACCTTTTGCCATGTTTTCACTGCTGAAGGTACCTGTGCTATCCACTTAAAGCCAGTTCTGTTATTTCTCAGCACTAAGGTGCACTTTTCAGCAGACAGCTGCCCCAGTTCCATTTCAGTAGGTTTTCTCACATGTACAGAACACTCTGTCTTTGTCTAAGCTACAGACCCACAGACACCTTCCATGCTGTCAGGTCCAAGAGTATAAACCTTGCTTAAGATCCACACAAGATCTCGGCTCACAGTTCCTGTACCTTGGTTTAGGAGGAGGACTGAGCTATGAACCAGCTGCTTGTCCTGAATTACCCTATATCTATATCCTATAATTACCTATTATCTGTATCCTTGGGCTGGGTACCCAGGAGCCACAGGGGAGGCAGTGACTGGCTGAAATATGGGCTGTGGCATGTCAGTGCCATGACTGAGTGGTAATGGAGAGTGTGAGATAAAGGGCACAAAGGTTTTGGGATCTGTTCCTTAGAATTTATCAGCTGCTGTTATCGTCTTCTGAGTGACATAAAGGGTCATGTCCGTGTTCAGGATTTAAATTGGTGTAGAGGTACAGCTTTTGCCATTTTGTTCCTTGTGTACTTGATGATGAGTACCATATTCTTTTATTATTATTTCCTTAGTAAGAGGAGATGCTTATTGCTGGGCTTTGTTCTTTCCTTTTTATTATCTAAATTTCTTAATCCAGCTTAATTTGGTTCTGTGACAATCAAAAATTTCATTTATAAAAGCTTTCATTTTTTTAAAAGATGCTTCAAGCATGATACCAGTTAAAATTGATGTGAAAAGTTCAGAAAAAGAGCTTCAGAATTACTAGTTGTATATACCATGCACTTTTTAAAAATTTTTTTCATAAAAGCTAAGTAAAGGAAAAGTTAAATTATGTAAATCTGGAAGCCTCAGAAGTTAAATGAAGTTGAAGTAACTATTGGTTTTAAAATGGAACAATGTGCAACAAGCTCAACAGTGGATATAGAGATTTGATTTATACACACATAAAAAGACACATTTTTTGTCATTCTGAGAATTTCCTTAATATATAAAAATCTGGCTAGGGACTCAAAATTACTAGCTAGTACATTTTCCTATATAAGTCAGGAGCTGAATCAATTTTTCAAAACTGTTGTTCCATTCTTGTCTCTTTCTTAGCAGTTGGTCCTGGAGGGGTAATTTTTCCATCAACACATCCTGTTTTCTGGAGGATGGAAATTATTTCCATCAGTTTTAAAGCAAAGCACACTCTGTCAAAGCACAGTAACAAGATTTCCAGTGCAACACAAACTGAACTTCTTATGAGCTGGTGTCTCAGAGAACTTAAAAATATTATTTTTAGCTCCACAATTTTCATTCTTCTGATCACTTCCTATTCATGTACTAGACTCCAGTTTATCCTTAAGGAAAAATAAAAGAACTACTTATGGAAATCTTTCTTCCTTGCTTACAATTCCCTGCAGCAAAATGCTTCTCTGCTAGAAAAATGTGTTCTACCTGGATCCAGATTTCATTCTTGTCAAAATTATAAGTGAAATTTGAAAATGCATCTCTTGTATGTCTCTCAGTTGTTTTACTGCCACCTTTTTTTTTCCTAGGGTCTCTCTCAAACTTTCTTTTCCTTACTCTTCCTGTGTTACCCTTCTTCAGGTAAAATCTCAAATCTTGTAAGTCCATCGTGATGGAGTGGAACTGAATTTTGACTTTCAATTTGCAGAAAAAAATTTCAGTTTAGCTTAATAAAATGATTCTTTTTTTCTCTGAAAGTTTAGTGGTAAAAACATAAACTTGGTGCAAATGGAGGACAAAGATTGTTTCATTCTCAGAATGTTTCTCTCATAAAAATGTATCAGATTATGTCCTACAAAATTAGCAATTCCATGGCATTTTCTACCACTCAGGAAAAACAATGTTTATCATATTTCTGAATCACTTGTTTGTGAAGCTGTAGTAGGTGATAGCTTTGCAGCTGGCCTGTAAACACATGATGAGCAGTGAAACTAATGGTGTCTTTATTTTTATTAAATGAAAAGTCAGTTTTAATTGGTCAATGCTAAGCATATACTTTGTTCTGTGAGAAATTGAGAGACCTGCTATTTCTTTGATATCTAAATTAGAAATCTGCAGTCTCCCACAATTTCATTAAATACCTATAAAATTAACACTAGCTTTCATTCTTCATGAAAAATACATCCATGCATCAAGTTCACACTTTGACATAAATTGTCTATCAGCATTTGCTCTCACAGTTCACATCTATGTCTCAGATGTAGCCCAGGCATTGTGCTTATTTGTGTTTAATTTACAGAAAAAAAAAAGAATAACCATGTTACAGGTATTTCAGAGTGTTACACACTCAGAAGGCAGGCATCATTTGTAAAATATTTATCTGCTTATTTATTTTTTTTTTGCTTTCTATTTCCCTTTAGATCCAGTTGTAGAACAAGGTTTTGCAGCAGATGTAATGCACATGGCCAACTGGAGCAGCCATGTTACATAAGACCAAGGTTTCTTACGATATTCAGTAGATTTTTAGCAAGATGACAGCTGTTTTTCTTGGCATTAATGATTACAAATCCCTTAGAGAATACTTTGGAGGCTTTATGGCAATCCTGGCCAAAAATATAATTGAATGAGATTGACATTCACATTCTGCAAAAACCAATTTGCTGAGTACTTGTCATGTTCCATAGTTAGCATCGCCGCTTTCTGAACGCAAGGACGGACATCTCTGCCAAATGTCTGCCAAGCCTGTGTCATAACTTTAACAATAAGCAGGGAATCCACAGTAGAAATGCCTGGTTGAGAAAACCTGTGAGGCAAGCACTGTGTGAAATGCCCAGTGTTTCCTTCCTTGTCTCCTCAGTGACCCAGTGGAAGGCCAGGACACACGTCCCTTGCACTGGGATCTGCTACAAGGTGTGATGGCAGGATATGTCTGATGTTTCAGGGTGTGTACTCAGACAAAAATTCCTCTCCTAATCCAGAGTAATGACCCAGATTGAAAATGTTAATGGGTACTCAAACACCTGGACTGGGACCCTGAGGTATCTGAAAGTCGGCTCTGCTTATATTGCTTTCTTGATTTCCTCCAGTGATGGAACCGTCAGCCGATGGGCTGTTGAGACTTGAGAGCATAGGACTGTGCCAGAGGCAACCACCACAGCTCCTGCCAGTCATTTCAATTCCATTACCTGAGTGCAACAGAGCACTGAAATGTTGGTGTCTTTGGACTTTGAGCATCAAAGAGAAAGGATTTCTTTGGGGTTTGATTTAGATTCATTCTCCCAGATCTGAGTTATCTCCTCTTTGTAGTTATCCTTGAAACTGAGCTGTGCCAGGGGAGGAAAGTGGGATTGGGCTGTGGGGCTTGAAGGAAGAACAGCTTCTCTCAGGCAGATTTCTGCCAGGAATATGGAAGCACAGCACAGTATCTATTTCCTCCTGGAATAGGGTGTTCCTTGTACTCATATGGGTTGAGAGGGAACATCTCTTGTTGTCTTATAGATTCAGTTCTAGGAAAGGTAGACTTTAGCCTTTATGATGAAGATTAGGCTATGTTTGATAAAAATATGTATAAGACAAATATATAGTTGTGGAATAATACCACAATGATAAATCTGATCTATGTATATTTAAAATGAGTACATTTTCTAGATGAGTGTTATTTTTAACCTGTCTCAAAATATATCAACCTACTTTCAGAATCCCTGAATGCTTGTGGGAAGTACAGCAGTGATAATTTTCCAAAGCCTGATATATTCAACCCAACCACTAGCAAACAAAATTCTACAAAAGCCTCAAATATAGGTGTATGCATGCAGGAATAATCCTTAACCTAATGAGCAATGATCCTTGCAAGGCATAGGCTTTAGTTTTTCTGCCACAGTGAGTCCCTTGACAGTATTAGAATGTAAAAGAAAGGTTGAAAAGTATTTATGTGCTGGGCAGGTGTTAACTGATGCTGGATGTACAACTGGCAATTACATTTTAACAAAATTACTTTTTTTTTACTATTCACTCCTGTGCAAAAGCATAACAAATATTTGAATGTTAGTGACTAAACATCCCCTGGATTTATGGATTATTATGTTCTGAAAGCATATTTTTGCTGTAGCATGCTGCAGGTCCCTGAGAGAGAGAAGTGACATCGTGTACACTAGAAAAACCTTACTTAACATAAAATAAATAAATGTTGGATTCCAGAATGTAAGGAGAGGAAACACAGCCTTGCATTTTTCCTTGTGTGCTAGGGTTTTCTGCCATTAGATGAATTCTCCTGTGAATCCATCCCCCTCACCCTCATTATTTGGTTTTGTTGATGGGGGTTTTCTTTTGGGTTTTTTGTGTGGATTTTGTTCATTATCTGGGAAAAGAGCCACTTTTTGTTCAGCACCAATGAGTTACAGTGCATGACAGAGGACAAGGATGACAGGGGATAGCTGATAACAATATCCTTGGGAGCAGCTACTGCAGAAGTAGCAATGGTTTCTTGTCTTTCTGAAGGTAAAATCTTGTAGCAATTTTTCTACCTGTTCCTGTCTAGTGCAGCCAAAAGATGGCAGCATTTTATTCAGCATCGGGGTGTAGCCTTGGGACTAATCAGGCTGCAACTCAACACCCTTTCTGAGAGGAAGCAGAAAAAGTGCCATTTCTAACGGAGTACACAGAATTTCATTATAGTCCTTGCTGAATATTAACCATACCAAAATGTGCTTATACTGTAAGAATAATTGATATTGTATTTTTTCAGTAACTTAACTTTAAACTGTTTAACTATTATTTGGAGAGATTTAAATCAGATTTATTTTCTGCATACTTTTGTGTCTCACATCAACTCCCAGCTGTAGTCAGTCCTGAAATTCAATCTGTTAATTTTGGACATGTGAAAGGAGAGATGTGGAAAATTTTGATAACTCCATAGGAGTTTTCTCTGCAGTGAAACCTACATAGATTTTGTTTGTTTGTTTTTTGTTTGTTTAATAATGACTTCCAACAAACTTCCCATTCCCATGATATCCAGATCAGCATTATTTCAGTCACAGAAATGTGGAAAGTGAGGCAAATAGAGTTATCCAGCTTCTTTACTGGTACCCTCTTGGCATCCTTTACTTGCATATCTGCATACATTTTTCCAAATGCCTCAAAGCACTCTTCCAGGTGTGAAACACATTTGAAACCCCAGTCTGAAGTGACTCATGATGTACTAGAACTTTGTGTACATAATTCTAGAACTTTGTGTACATAATTGCCTTCGATTCTGGACCCCATTAAAAAGGCAGCTCAAACCCTTGTAATTAGCTTTACGAAATAAGTGCTTAGCTGACACTATAAAACACATCAGGTTGTTTATATCTCACTTAATAAAAAAATAATGAAGCCTTTTTTTTTACTCCAAGGTTTATCAACATTAATGGTTTCGACAAAGTCCTTGCAGTTACTTTCCAGATGATATTTTGCAGCCTCATGTAGCTAAATCAATGCCTGGAATAAATGCACTTCATTAGTGCACCTGGATTTAAAGGTATTAGTGTGCAATAGTTGTAACACTGCTGACGCTTTGTTTTAATGCCTTTCAGAGTCACTTGGCTAATTCAGATGGAGAAAATATTCTTCTTAGGTCTGTTGTCTCTGCCTCGAGGCTCAAAAAGCCTCCTGGGTACTGATTGACATTTTGAGGCCTTTCAGACTAATTAAGAGGGCTGAAATTTCAATTTGTAAATGCAGCCCTAGTGTTGTGTGCTGAATACTTCGCCTGTGATGCCTGGTAGATGTCTGCACATGTTGATGTTGGTCAATGCACCAGTCCTGGCTCTCAGCATGTGTGAGCACATGCCTGCCCTTGAAGCAATGGCACTCAGATAAAAACTGTTCAAGCAGCCTGGAGCTCATAGATTATCCATTACCATCACTACAGAGTCCCCACAGGGGCTGTGGGCAACAGGTTGTCACCAGCACCATGCAGTAAATCTGTTTGTTTGCTAGTTTTCATCATCCTTTAGCACTAGGGAAAAAAATGCTTTCAGCTTAAAACAAATGTCAGGTTGTTTTGCACTGGAGAACAAAATCATTGGGAATTTATATGTTATAATTATATATTATATGATTGATATGATATGATATGATATAATAATATAATTATATGGGAATTTAAAGATTTTCAGCTAATCCAGACAGTGTGAGAGACCAGCCAAAGTTTCTTTTACTAACAAGCAATGGGTTTCAAGCTTTTCAGGAAATCATTTTATAAGATGCTACAAAAATATGTCACTCTACCAAAAAGGTTCTTCATACTTTGTTCATGGCAGAACTTTATTAAAAATGAACACTGTGTGTAAGAGGGTGCTCAACCCCTACTGTGTGTAAAACTCACTCAAGTTTACATGATCATTACATCTTGGCTATAGAGAAACTGAAAATAATCAAGGCAAAGGGGACCAATGCTGTGAATAATCATTGTCCTGAGGACAAGAAGAAATTAAAGGGTCCTGTAAGTCCTCATCCCTTACCTGGGACCTAGCCAAGAGAAACATAATCATCTGCTTTTTACTCCTTGAGGGGTCTGACTACAACCCCATTCAATTTTTGTTTGAGACAAAGGAGAATAATATCACTGGTGCACAGAGCTTTGGCCCTGTGAGGTTAAGCAAACGCCAGGCTGCTGAGGGGATGCCAGGGGAAACAAGCACAGTTATGAGTTCCAAAAGGGTTAATAAATCAAACTCAAGCAAAGAGATGTTAGAAAGTTTGCTACGCCATCCATTGCTTTTAATATGGTTATTTGTAACCATCAAGTAAATCTGAGAGTAGCTGTATCTTTTAGTGACTCTGAAATAACAGTCTCAGTGGAAATACTGTCTTGGCATGTGGAATGAGTTAATCCACTTGAACATAATTCTCAACATGGAAAATATTGTCTAGAGACCTATGTATGGGCAGTGAGCATAAAGAATCTGTGTATTTGGCCAGCCAGATCCTCCAGTGGGAATGGAAGTGAAGCTGAATATTAGGGTTATCAGATCTCCAGCCACAAATGGTCAGAAAGAAAGCAAAGCTCTGGATCCACCTCCTTCTGCAAAGCATAAGAAACAAATTATTCCTTCTGAAGATTGGAGAAGTCTTCTTCTCCAGTGACGTTTTTCTTCTATTTGGAACCTAATTCCAGCCTTTCCTGAAAATTAATCACACCAGAGTTGGTGGAGAGCACATACACACTTGATGCAATTTGACCCAAGGTTTCTACACACATAATCATTGGGAGTCTTCCCCTAGGATCCATCAGCATAGCAGCTACCTGAGAAGGTAAAAAATGGAAAATAAAATTATTTTGAAACATTTTTCTATGTCACAGTTTTGTGCTTCTATATGTATATATATGTTTACATATGTATATATATATATATATATACATATATATATACACACTGAGTTCTATCATTTTGATTTGGACACAAAGTCCTAAAAAATGAAAAAAATCTCGGTATTTTTAGGTTCAATTCCAAGCTTGACACCAAAGCAACTAGACAGAAAAATGAAGGAACTAGCTTCTCCTTTCCCAGTTTTCTTGTCAATTGGGTGTTGATTTAAGAACCTGATTTTCTTCCATCTGGAAAAATAAACTTGGTTGATGCACATTTTGTCACTCCTGAAGTTTTATAGTATATGTTTCGATGGGTTATTTTGTGACAAGCACTTCAGTTCTTTAAACACCTATACATACAGCCTCAGAACTACTAGAGAAAACTGACAGCTCCAAACATTCATGAAAGTCAGTAGATTTAATCCAAGACTTTCAATGCTGACATAGTTTGTGCCTCATTTGCAGCCTATTCCACCTAGAGTGTTTTCCCCTCTAGAACAGAAAGCAAGCCACCTTTTATTTGTGTGAAATCTGAGTACAAGGTGCTATAGGCATTACAAAATTTCACTGTTGGTTCTCCTTTCTCCATTACTTCACCCCTAATTATACTGGACTACCAAAGAAAATATGTTACAATTCCACCTCAGAGCTCTGCTGACTTCATTAGCAGCCTGAATATCCATCAAGATCAAGATTTCCAAGATTTCCATTTATCATGAAGAATAATAGCTGCTTTCTCTTGATCTTATCAAGAAGACTGTCAGAAGAATGCCAGCAGTTTCTAATAAAATGTGAAAGAGTACTGTTCCAATTAAGTGGTTGAGAAATAAAAGCTAGTAAAAAACTACCATAGATTGCTAAATTCCATCTGATTAGCAAGAGATTACATTTTCTTTTGCTGTCTCTCTGCATTTAGCTCTCCTCACAGTATTTGCAATAGCAGTGCAGCTAAAATGGGCACTTAACCAAATTACATGGTTTCAGTCAAACATTTCTATTAAGATGAACTTTCTGTAAATTAGTCAGATGTACTCTTGATGATTTTGTGTGGCTCCAGCTGCTAATTAAAAGTGGTGGTGGCCAGCAGAGCAGGGTGAGATCACGTCTCCTGTTAAGATCGATACTCTCCTCCAGAAGCACTTAGTCCCTCCAAGCCTCTGCTGGAGTCATTGCTACCACTTCCATTGAACTGGATAGGAACAATTGAGTATGCTTTAAAAAAACAAAGCTTCCATCTAAAGAAAGGCTTGGCAGGACTTAGGCTGCAACAGCCAAATGCATGAGTCTGAGACCTTTACTCCATACCCACCAAAAGCAGGTTTCCAAACTCGTGTTTGGATGGGAAGTCTCTCAAGCTTTCTCTGTCTCTGTTTCTGCATCCATCCAGAGCGGTGCCTGTCAAGCAGTGAGTGGCTCACACCAGCCAGAGTCTCAGAAGATTGCAGTCCCTGCACAGAGTGCAGAGACACTGAGTTACTTGTTGCACCTGCTGTGCTATCACAGCCAGCATCACTGAGCCAGCCAGCCCTCACCACCCCTCACTGCAATGGAGACGTTCACATGGAATCAAGCCCCTTTTGCCTCAGTACAAGATAATTGTTCTCACCTGAACAAATTCAGCTGGAGGAGCCTTCATCCAAACTGGAACTGTCCTTGGATTCCTGGATTTGTCCTTGAGGGCTTCCTTGCCATTTACATTGAATGGAGCACTGTTTAAAACAAAAGCAGAATCTCAAACCATTCCTCCATGAAATCTGCACTCTTCAAGCACCTTCTCTTCACACATCATGCTCGTTGTATTCCCTCTGCACGGAGGCAGAGTTCCAGTGGGAATGTAGAGGGCCATGGTGTGTTAGCTGTTGCCACCTTCCTTGGCTGTAGAGAACTCAACTTCTGTGTTAAATTTGAGCTTTTCACACCTTCCCTGTGATTCCTTTTATTCATAAATAAATACCATGGAATGAGGTCATGCCAGAAGCACGTGAGAAATATTCCCAGATCTGTGTTACCCCTTTTTCTTGCATCAGCTGTAGATGCTGTGTCTGCCAGAGGCACCCACTGGCCTGCTTTCATGTCTTTTCATGCCCTGCTGGCAATGTCACCGATTTGGCAGCATCCTGCCACTGTGAACAAGCAGGTCATGCCAGGTGCTCTCCTGTACGCTTGGTGCTCACTCCAAGGCACAGCACAGAAACATCTGCTGCTGCTCACAGACCTCCACACCTCTGGCATCATATGGACATTCAGAATACGGATAACTCACAGAATACGGGACAAAGAGAAAAGGAGTAACAACACTTTCCTAAATTTGAAAAGGAAACTTTAGACATTCCTCAGTCCTTATAAATGACAGCAATAGGTGCCTGTGTGCAGGAGGTCTGAGTTTGTGTTCCACTTCACATCAGGGGTGTGCTTTTGGAGAAATTATCCCAACAGTCACTACTTAACTGTACTTCAGTTTACATTTTAGAGGGATCCCTCTTGCAGATGACTAGCATATCTAGTATGCCTAGTAATCAATAGCCCCCACCAAAATGAAAATGGTGTGTAAAAGATATTCAAATCTGGCTGTTTCCTTCTACAGGAATTTTCTCACTGCCCTCCCTAATACAAAGCCAAAGCTGACTGCTCCCAGCCCTGACTGGACACCTGAAGTGTCTTCAGCCACACCAAAGCTCAACCTTTCCCACCATGCAGCTCTGTCCCTTTCTGTGGGTGAAAAAGGTACTGGACAGTGACTTCACACCTGGATTCTGCTGGAGCTAACTGTGCATAAGGAGCATTTATAGTCCTTAAAAATAAAATAAAATAAATATCGCAAATTCCTTCATGCTGAAAAATTGGAAAATTCCCAAATCAAGAAGATGCTCTGTATGGAAAACAATCTTTGTAGGCACTGGTTATCTGATGCACACTGCATTTCAGCAGCCAAAGTTTTGTCCATAAATTAAGTCTTGGGATTTTTCATGATGAAACAGAGAAGGCAAACTTCAGGAATGCTCTTTGGTCTTTGCATTTCCAGTCAATCTAAACAGCAAAATAAATAGCTACTTTTTGAAATAATATATGCTAAAATTATACACCTTTTTGTTCAAAACCAGTAAAAAAAATGCATATCTGAAAATCTGATAGACTGTGGACATTTTTTCTCTTCTATGTTGGAGCCAAAAGAATGGTTGTTTCAGGGTTTTTTTAACCAGTGCAATACAATACTACTGTTAATTTCTTCTGTCTAAAACAAGCCACTCTTAATTGAGTCATAAAATATTCCCACTAAACTGTGGAAAACCATTTAGAACATAAGATGATAAATAATGCTGTAGAGACAAAGAAAATCAATTAACAGTGCCCCAAACCATTTGAAAATATCGTTCTGGAATGACTCAACAACCTAATAGGTTCCATTTTCTGCTTTCCTTAAAACCCTATTATTTCAGCTGCTCTCATAATGTGGTATAACTCAATCTTCAAACTGTTTGTTTTGACTTTTTATAAAGGCTGAAGAGACTTTAGAGCTAGGCATCTGTGCATTTGGTCTTATGCCAGCTTTCCTCTTTTTGCATCAATGTTTCATCTTCCCATAATATCTACCCCACTGAAGCAGTTTAACAGAGGAATTGTATTCTCCCTCAGCCTTTTCTTTCTATGTAAACTACTTCTAGACTATGTAAACTATGAATATCTATCCCTTCAGTGGAGTTTACTCTGAACTGAGGAACCCAAGAGCAGTGTGGATGCATTCATGGGTTTCTGTGCCTGACCTGATATGTCTCACAGCTGGCACTATCACTCTTTTTTTATTAATTTCTGCTGTGTTCTTTTGACATAACAATTTTCCAAGAGTTTTGAAGTTTTTGTCATAAGCAACTTGCAGTATCGACCTCATAGCTTTGATATCTCACTTCTGCTCACCTTCCTGGCACCACCTGGAGGTGGGATATGGATGCAGACGTGGAAAGGAATCATAATGGAATGACTTGAAACTGAGATTTGAAATGAGACCAGAAGAGCACGCAGAGCTTCTGAAGTTGTGTGAACTCTCATCTCCTGTGAGAAACGTGTGAACACACATATTCTGTTCAAAAGGGCTGTTTTGAACACACATATTCTGTTCAAAGCCATTTTTTACCATTTATCTCCATCAATATGAACTTAATGCTTCAAACGTGCAATAAAAATGTGTCTGCACTGCAAAACACAGAAAAATTTACCAGGATCATGTAAATAAGAGCAGTGATAACAGATGCATAAATAAACACCATATCATAGCATTCAATTTTCATTTGGCAGCTATCTCAAAAGCTGTTCCTGTGGGAAAGTTATCACACATAACAAGTCTTTACTAACCCATATAAATAAATTTGTCTGGTTCCTAATTGCCTTGTTACTGATGTAAGTTGGAAAACTGCCATCTCAGAGAGCAGACATGGGCTCTCAGCTCTATTACAAAGTTTCTGGCTTTGCACTGAGGTGTGGTGGCTCTTGAAGTCAGAGTCCATCCATGCACAGACCAACAGAAGGGGTTTGATGCCTGAAATTCACAGCAAGTCCCCTGCTGATTGTCAGATATTGTCAGAAAATCTCAGTTTTCTGTACCATGTCTTGAATGATGGTGAATTCTCTCAGATTGATACAAACACATGAAATTGAGTGTATTTTTTTCAGTTAGCTGTTTAGACTGTTTAGATTATTAGGTACCTTTCTTCAAGACAATTCATGCAAATTGGTGTTGCAAATACAATTTCAAAAGATTCAGCTGCAATAAACATTCCAACAGTTTCAAACAATCATATCAACAATGTGAGAACAACGTAGAAAAGTGAGAAAAAGTAATAAATATGGACAAACTGTCATGACTTCTTTGTGCTTGTATCACTTGTGGTCAGAGTTTTTAGATTTTGTATTTTTCCCGACAGTAAGCATTGTAGAAGAGAGTCTGTAGGTATGACCTTACATGAAGTGAAGTGAGAAACTGAAATATTCAGGCTTTTGTTTCCTTGGAAAGGAGGGAAAGGAACAGAGAAACAGCTGTGTTTCCTTGGTAAAAAGGCATAAGGGATGCATGAAACTGCAGCTTATGGGGTCTAATGGGACCATATACACTTGAACATATTGGAAGCAGTGACTGGAGAAGAGATTGCTCATTTCAGAGAATTATAAAAGCCAGGAAAGAGAGAGGAGGCTGTAGTCTATCTCTTGTTATCTAACAGAGGTAAGCTGTATATTGATCTGATTTTGAACAGTGGAAAACAAAGGCAGGACCTCACTTGAGAAAGACTGCAGAGTTTTACACAAACATGCATCAATCATTATTCAGGATCTTACATTAAGGACACAACCCCAGCTGAGAGAGAGTTGTGTGAAGCTGGAGCTTTGGGTATCTTTGTTACAGAATTAAATTTGGGAAGCCACTTGGAGCTCTGTCTCATGAGATTACCTTTGCAGAACCTTGTGCAAACATGCAGGAAGCCACAAAGTGTGAAGTGGCAAAAAAGAGAAAACAGACACTTTCTGGAAATAATAATTCATAAAAAGTTCAGGAATAATTTAAAAATATTTTACCAATTTTAATAATTTCTTGTCTTTTTTTCTTTTTCACTACATTTTTTGACTATTTTGCCCTTGTTTTTCTCTCCAGTTCTCTCCTCACATAATGGGCTTATTGGGAAGGTTCATTAAGGCAGTAAAAGCCGGTGGATACTTGTATTTTGTCATCTGTTACAGCAAAGTCAGTATATGAAATCTTCTGAAAGATGAGATCAGTCATTGCTGTGGCCTGTTACAAAGAACTTCCTGCAAGGTTTTCCTTTCTAAATTGAGTGCATAGAAAAAAGACTGCAAGTCAAAAAATATAGAGACTATTCCAGAAATATAAAATAGAAAGTAAAAGTTTATCAAACATTCTTAAATTCACAGGATACTCTTTGTCAAGCATCAAAATGTCATACTTTGTCATTCATCTGGATGCTTGTGCCCTAAGTGATCTATGTTCAACTGAAATAAAGAAAAACAGATGCTAACTCAAATATAAACATTGGCATGAAGAGCACATGTTCTAAAAGCTAAGTTTATCCTTTGCTGCTTCTTCAGGTGGTGTAGCTGGGACCACAAGGGGCTCAGATTGAACATAAGTACATTGGCTATTTATGCTCAACTTGTCCTGCAGTGTCCCCTTCTCTGGCTAAAAACCACCCCTTTAATTTGGAAGTTTAGAGTTAGCATGATAATAAACATGAAAACACCCAGATAAGGTGACACACCCCATCTGAGGAAAACTTTTATGGGGAGGTCTAAGAAAATGTCTTACAGGTAATCATGCCAAGTTCAGCAAAGTATCCTGAGAAATTGATTGGTGCAAAGGCGTGTGCCCAGCTGGCTGAGGAGAACTGCATCATGGCAGTGGAGCTGGCTGAAGTTTAGTTGCTGCCCAATTATGCTTCGTAATTTGTAGTGTTGTGAGTCAGACAGAGCATAAATGCCACATCCAAAGTGTATGCATCTGTGGCAGCTGTTAGAAACAAAGCCTTGGATGAATTCTCTAGGTCTGTCACCTGCTATGATAAATTTAGGCAGCTGAACCTGCACACATTCACTTGCAAGTGACAGCTGACATTTCCTAACACTATTACATGGAAAAACCATGACAGATGGACAATCTTGTCAGGAGCAGCATTTGCTCATTTGCTTTCTCTGCTACTGTGCTGAAATTCAAGATGACTTGAAAAAAATAGCTGAATTAAAAATCTGCAAGTTGCAAATCTGAACACTTCAGAAGTTTC
This sequence comes from Parus major, assembly GCF_001522545.3. Lineage (NCBI taxonomy): Eukaryota > Metazoa > Chordata > Aves > Passeriformes > Paridae > Parus > Parus major. The sequence continues at coordinate 27,445,726 of NC_031768.1, forward strand.
TAAAGTGTCCTTATGGCCCTTTCTACATATGCAGCACTATAAATCTTTAATTACATGCTCACACACTGTTTTGCACCAAAGCTCATGTTGGGCAGTAGCTGGAAATTCAGCGTTTCTCCTTCTGTCATTCAGAGGGACCTAGTTTAACACATTTCACCCAAACTGAACACAGAAAATTATACTTGATGAACCTGTGATATTCCCACCATTGTCACTGAGAGTGACTGAGAATGACATAAGTCTTAACCTTGTTCCAATGATCCTTTTCCTTGTTTAAGTATTCCTTATTTAAAGTGGGGGAAATGGCAAGAGTAGCCAAAGTTGTTAAGTATCCATGCAACTGCAAGAGTCCAATTTGAGACTGATCTTCTCTTATAGTATCTTATTATCAAGCACAACCCACCCTTTCACCCCTTGCTGGTGAAAGGTATTGCTGGTACAGTTAATATGTCCTATCTCCTATGCTGTGCTTCCCAGGACACATCAATTGTGCTCTGTGGGACTGGCTTAATGTATTATCTTGTACCAATTATCATCAGTAGCTTGTCAATAGCAGTTAGAAATTTGCACTTCTGTAATTTGTTTAGGAGTTTTCCAAACAGTGCTTTGCACAAGGTCTGCATCACCTCCCTCCTCAGAAGCTGATGTCTTAATGGCATCTTCTATGAAGGGCTAAGAAATAAATGTAGACTGACTTTTCATGGCTGTCACCCTCCAGAATGGCAGCAAGGAGAAGCAAGGGTGGTATCTGTCATTGCCACTGCCTGTGCCAGATCTGCTACAGACATGTGTAATCCCACAATGTCAGAGTCTTGTTTTGACAGTACAAAATGTTTTCAAAGGGTGCTTTGCCACACACTTGCAATTGGTCTTAACTGAAATTTAGAATTTCTGTTTTGACAATGAAAATTAAATATAATCTGAATGTTAGCCAACATTTTAAACTTAAATGGCTAAAAAATTTCTCTTACCCACATATGGTAGGACACTCTCATGAAATAAAATACAGTGAGCGTTGTGAAGCACAGCTTCTTCTGAAGATGGAATTCTTCATTTTACGTTTCTACAGAGCACGAACTGCCAGAACTACCAACACTTTCTGTGCTGTACCATCAGAGAGGAGAGAGCACGACATGAAGTCCAGAACTGAGCCTGCCCAGAAGCCAGATTTCTGAGCACAATTTCCCAAAGGATCTATGCTTTCTGCTTTACTCAAACACCTGGAGCTGGAGTTCACTTATTCAAACATATCATGTTTCAACTTTCCTGCTAGAAGCCTGAAGCATTCCACAAGTAAACTTTAGCCCAACTATAATCTTTTCAACTTAGTGTTTTCTACCAATTTATTTTAAACGAAATTACTCTCCCATTATTAATATTTATCTTTCATTTGCATGTTTCTCTCATATATTTTTCTTGTAAGAAAACCTAGTATAGTATTCTTTTTCAATCCCCCAAGAAACTCCAGTACCTTCTGAATACACCTGTTTTTCCCATTTCTTTCCTTCCCTGTTTTTGTCTACTAAAGCCTGTGAGCCTTTGAATGAGTTAAATGACATATGTGAAGGTTTTGTTTTCCCCTTGTGATTTCTGGTATAAAGAATGCCTTAATTTAAAATAACTCATACTCTTTTTTTCCAGGTGTTTTTTTGAGTACTGAACTGCTGTTTGAGGAGGAAAGTCAGACAAGGAAATCAGGGGCAACTTGGTGTTGTCTGACAGTGGCTGAACATGAGCCAGCAGTGCCCAGGTGCCCAAGAAGGCCAATGGCACCTGGCCTGTATCAGCAATAGTGTGGCCAGCAGGACCAGGGCAGTGATTGCCCCCTGTACTCAGCACTGGGGAGGCCACACCTCAAATCCTGTGTTCAGTTCTGGGCTCCTCATGGCAAGAAAGCCATTGAGGAACTGGAGAGTGTCCAGAGAAGGGCAACAGAGCTGGGGAAAGGTCTGGAGCACAAATTTTATGTGGAGTGGCAGAGGGAGCCGAAGGGGTATTTGCAGGTTTTAAAGCAACATTAACCTTTAAGTCTTTAAAACTTCCTTGGAGTTCTAGAGTATGACATTTGATAAGTCATTTGTGCTGAGCTCATCTTAAGTTCATTCCCATGCAAAACATTTGTACATTCTTTAATTCATATTTCTCTTTCGTCCTCTGTGATTGGCACAAGTTTCAGACCTTGGTTTGCAAAATGCTGCAAACTGGGAATCTTGTGGTTTTTACTGAATTAACATCCTGGTTTTAGCTATTAAATTCATACTTCTGTGTCTCATTCAGAGAGATTTTCACAGTATTTAATTTGGCAATTACTTAGAGATCTACTACTCTTAAAAGAGAAAGCCTTAACTAGGAAATAATTGTCAAAGCCCCCACCTTTTCCTGTCCAGAAGGCAGCACTCTGCAGCTGTCTTTGCTGCAGAGTATTTTTATTCTGTATTTTTATAACTTCTAACAAAGGACTGCATGGATACAACCCCATAGGAGTGTTCCCTAAAACTGTAACTTAGAATGGACCATGCTTAAATTAATTAAGTTGAAGATGGCTTCAACATTTAAAAGCTTAAGTACCCTAGGAGGGTCAGTGGCATCACAGGGTCTATTTGTGTCCTGACTCTATTCACAAAATGGAACTTCTTAACATGTGAACAATGATAATTTTATTTTCTTCTTTATTGTCTCAGCATCATGGAGCAGTATTAGCAGTTTTGCACTTTTTTTTTTTCCTTTGAGTGAAAACAAGAGCCTTAGATGAGTTACTGGAGTCTGTGGGACATGGCTTCAAACTAGTTGGGTAGAAGAAAAGTCAAGCAACAGCTAGAAAGTGGACATTTTATTTTTCATTGTGTAGTATTGATTGGGGGAAAAAACTTTTACAGTTATGCCAGTAAACATAAAGGGAAAAGGCAAAACATCACTAAGAATCTTCTCTTCAATATCAAAAAGAAAATACGTTATCTATACACTTGCTAGGGTACAAAGCCTCAATATGACTTGTCAGGGTCACTGTCCATGAAGGCAGAGGGTGTATCATGGAGTAATGGAATGGAGGTGTAAAAGGGATATTGACAAGCTGGACAAGAAGGTGAGAACTGGGGTATCATTCCAGTTTCAGTGAGAGGACTGAGCACCTACAGAGGTTAAATGGAGAACAGGAAAAGCTGGGGAGAAGAGGTGAGGAATAGCAGTGGAGAGGGGCTGAAGAGGAGACATCAGGAAGAACTGGGACTGACTGAGACAACAGTGAAGACAAGGAAATGAAAGAAGCTGAAATAGCTTCTGAAGGTGTTGGTGAAAGGAAGAAAGAATAAAATAAGAAAATGTGTATGTGAGACAGAGGGGGCAGGCAGAAAGGGCCTGAGAAGTGATAGGACACCTGAAAAAGAACTGGCTACAAGAGGACACAACACTGGGAGTAGAGGAGGGAAGCTAGAGGAAATAAGACTGGAGCTGGATGGATAAGAAGAGCAGTATGGTCAGTGGAAGAGAAGGGCATGGTAGAAAGGGATCAGCAGAGGAATACCTGGATAACAGAGCACCATCAGATAAAATCTAGAGCTGGGCTGTGGCTAGAGCATGTCCTCTCTCCTGCCTGGTGAGTGCATGTGGATTGCCTTCAATGAAAGCCAAGATGTGATGAACAAATCAGGCAAAGCCACGTCTAACAGCTACTTCTTAGCTGGGTGAACTTCTGGATCCAGGCATTTGGAAGTATTCCAACATCCACAATTTAAATGCAGCCTCTCTATGTTCAAATGGCCAAAGTCTCTGTTGTCAATCTGAAGGCTCAAAACTGTGCTGTTGCCACAGGTGAGTAAAAAAACTAAGTAGCAAGAGGTAAAATATACTGATTGTTTTCTGAGAATACGACTGTTACAGCAGTCAAATATCTTTATGTTACCTCATGACAAAATTAATGTCACTCATGCAAACTCATTTTAAGTCCCTTGTATTGTGAACAAAATCTTAAAAAATTATTATGGAAAATGTTCATGTCATAATTATGGAAAGTGTTTGGTGCATTCATAGTGATGACAATTCACAGTGCTCAGTTCAGCTTGATCTAAAGGGCTGACATTTTTTTTGAACACAATTTTCATTTAGTTTGCTTTTAAACACAGAATTCAGCTACACCTCAGTACATCAGCTTGGAAGAACAAAGGCATGAGTTCACAGCACCCAAATTACATTGTTACACTTCTGGTCTCTGCTGTCTAGCTACCTTTGTTTAAAACTGAAAGTGGAATGTGATTTTAAAGGATCAGTAGGTTCAGTGAATAGACTGAAACTCAGTGTGATAAGAAGCTCTAAAAGCAACACATTATTCCAGCTACTTGGATTGCAGTCGACAACACTCTTGAGTGCTCCTCAGAGGAACTCCTAATCACAGAGCACAAAAAACCACCCAAGTGCACCTATTTTAGTTACTTGCCGTCTTCTCAGGAGGGCAATTTTTTAACATTTGAAAGATTTTTATTTAGATGAGAGGTCAGTACCTATTGTCTCAGTTTAGGTATTAAGTGGTAACTAAGGTGCTGAATGAGGCATGAGCAGGCTATAGACACAGTTCCTGTTAGTATCTAAAGTGCATCCTGGTGTGATAAAGGCACACAAGAAATGAGCTCAGCAACAGTAATACCTGCAGGCAAATGACAGGTTTGAACTCTGGCACAATGGTTCCCCAAGAAAAGCTAAAAACTGAGCCTGAACCACTTTTCAGAAACAGACACATCACTTGGTTAATATCTGTGAATTCAGTGGGTAACCTGAAGCACCAACTCATAAGCAGCCACTGTTCCCTTTTTCTGCCCAAGCTTTTCTCAGCAGCAGATCAATCAGTCGATGCTAACTGAGGCAGAAATTATTATTTTTAACAGAATCCAGCTGGACAGGTTGTGCAACCACTTTCTGACAGTGAATTTAGCCACAAAAGTAAGCAGAGACAGTTCCTGTCATGCCCTGCCTGTGCTAACACAGAAAAACCTTATACTTCTCTGCTGACCCAGGTGACACAATCACTGCTCACAATGTGTCCATAACCTTCCACACATTTCTTCTGAAGTCTGGCTGCCACAAGGACTGCAACCCAAGACTTCTTCCTTTTAGTAGAGCATGTTTTTCAAGATTTATGGAAGATAATCTTACCTCTGCTTGTATAAATAATCTGAGGGATAAACACACTCTTCCATGCCTTGTGCTCCTCTAGAAATGGAAATAAAGTACTTTAAATGTATTTCTGACACTCCTGTAAGATCTTCTCAAATATAGCCACTATTATTTTCCAGTTCCCTTGTACTGAGACTATTAAGAATAATTGTAAGATAATTTGAATTGACTATTCAAGAGGTGTTCTTAAAGTGAGGAGTTTTTTCCCCAAAATTTCTGTTATCTTTTTTTTGTAAAACCTTCAGAGTAAAAGAAAGCATCAATAACATGATTTATGTTGGATCAGAGTTCCCTCCAATGAGCCAACATACAAACCTGCTAGTGAAAGTCAGAATTGGATTTCTGCCTGATTCTTTTCCAGTACTCATGTAGGAAAAGAGGGAAGATCCTGAACATTTTAAATAGTAGGAAGGGATTTTGGAATGGGTCTTGCATGTAGAAGAACAATTTACTCGCTGATTAACCAGCAATGTGCAATGTTTACCAAATATAAACTTGTATCTGTCAGATACTGGCATGGACTCATTTCTGTTCTTGACATATTTCTACTTGTTCCACTGCTTTCATACATTGTAAGAATTCTCAGTAAACATTATGCTTTCTTAGGTATAGGGATAGGCAGCTGTATAGAAATGAGTATAAAATTGTTCTGGGAAAAAAAAAATTATTTAAAACAAGTGCATTGTGAGCTTTCTAATGGAAACAAAGAATCTTGTTAAAATACATTCACCAAATATCATCACACTTTTTGTGACAATTGGAAAGTATTTAAATTAAGAAGAATATCACCACTACAGCTCTTTGTGAGAGAAATGGGGAAAAGATTACTTTCATGCAGAAGGAGGAACAGTTATGAATTAAAATCTGCAGTTGAGGGTAACAGGCCTGTATGTAGCAAACTGCCCTGCATGTAGATACAACCCAAAGGCAAGGCCTACAGGTTAGAAATTGGAGTTCTTTCAAACCCTTGTTTTGCTGACATTATAAACAGACTAATCAATATGTCAGGAAGCAGCAGTAAGGCCATGGGATGTCAAAAAAAAAAATAAGGGTTTTTTTTTCCCCTAGGAGGACAACTTTTGACATCTGAAGATGTTTACCAGTTTCTGTGGAGTCTGAGGAATATATCCCAGAGGGAGAATTAGCAGTTACTATGTGAGAACAGACTCTGAGGACACAAAGTCACATATGTAAAATGGAAAATATTACTATTGTATTTATTAACTTTTTAAGCACTGTCAAGCATGGATGTTGATACAGGTTAGTGGTGTAATATGGGATTGGCATCCTCAGAGAGATGACCTTGGATCCTGCCACCAGACAGTTGAAAATCATCTCTGAAACGAAAATGGCCCAGAAAAAGTTAAAAATAACTTAATTTTCATCCTATAAAAGAGTCTGGTGACTCAGGTTGTTCTGCTAGATGAATTATGATCTACTCCAGCTGGAAGACACAAAGAGTTTTTTATATGTATGCAACAGATTCTTAAGGCAGGAGCTGAGCTCCTTTTTCAATATCTTTCCCCATTGTTAGACAGAACTTAGGCTGTGCATTTAATTTCTGCTGAATAATACCATTATGTGGATTACACCAGACTTCTTTTTAAGAGCTATTTGGTGTCAGAACATTAATTCATTTTAAATATACAGGAGCTGATGCAGACAGGACAGGATTTTTTTCTACTAGAAAAATAAAGCGAAGTTCATGAGAGGAACTGAACCAAGGTAATATTAGGAGAATTAATGAGACATTCAGGACAAACCACAGACATAAAGGACTAACAGACTGGATAGAGAAGTGTCAGTCACAGATGTAACCTGGCTAGCAGTTGAAGAAAATTGAGAAAAGCTGAGTGCATTTTTTTAAAAAAACCAGATCCAGTATTAATTCAAATATTTTCAACCCCTGTCACACACTTTCCAGGCTTTATTTTGTCATGGGCAGAGACAGTGTGATGCAACCTGACAATGTGCACAATGCCTGAAAAAACACAGCATGTCAATGGCAAGGCATTCCATCAAAGACTAGAGACAAATATCTGCAAGGGTTTGCTTGTGTGACTGTGCTTGTTCCATTTAGGAATATGCTGCAAGGGATATACTCGTTATAGCTCTGCCTTAAAAGATGTAGAATTAATTGTAGGAAAAGGAGAGGTTGAAGACCTTAAGTAACTAGAGGTGGCATCAGGAGGCCTGTCCCTAAAATGTTGTCAAATCACAGCATGATCTACAGATGGGGGATTATGTGAGAAATGCACAACTGGAAATCAAAGTTGCCACTTTGGCCACCTTTGCACTATCAAATTCTACAGTTTTTAGTGCTTCTGTGGGCTGCCTGAAATGTCACTGGATGAATAGTTTCCATTTCTTGAAAGCCTGTTCTTTGCTTGGGCCAACTCTTGGTAGAACATGGACACAGAAGAATGAGAAATCATTCTTAAAAATGCACTGATTTTCTCAGACAGGAAATGCAGCAACCTGAAGCAAATAGTGTAAAGCACAGTAGTACTGGAAATTGAGGCTCTAACTGAGCCTCCAAACTCCTGTAGGAAACCTGGCATTTTGGTGCTGTAGTCACAGAAAAATATTGATTAGCTCGAAGCAGCAGGATATGAGGTGGTACTTGAAAAAAAAATTAAATTCTGGCATACTCTCATTGCCAAATCGCCATAATGGTCACCCCAAAATACTGATCCTGGAGTTGCAGAGCTCATAAGAAATATTCTCTAGCTGTGCACAGAGGCAAGTATATGCCAGAGCCATGACTCTGCTGTGACACTGGAAAATAGATTTGACCATGGATTAACTTCAATAGAAAGCTGATTCCCAGAGAAGTGCACAACATAATAAATCTACTGGCTCTGGGCTCCTTAGAACACCCAACTGCATCATGCTTCTGGTTACACACACCCACTCTTCCCTTAACAATCATCACAATTAAAATAACACAATGCAGCCTTACATCTTTTCTAAAGGAACCGAGATACCTCCAAAAACAGATTTTCCCTCTTCCCTTGTACTGAGCTGTTCAAATAAGGTTTGGCTCACAGGAGCAGTGCACAGCCCAGAGGCAGGTCTTGTCAAAGCTGGATTTACAGTAGGAGGGAAGAAAGGTACCTACTCAGCAGAGTTTGCAGCAATATCTGAGTGTAGAGTGGTTGTTTTGTTGCCCACTTCCCTGCTGTGGTAGCTGCCTGCCTGTGTGAGTTTAGCTATATGCACACAATTCTCTGAGGTATAGAAAATTTAATCTGTTGTTACTGCTCATGTGCTCTTATGGCACATTTGGAGGCAATTATGCTTAAAACTGCTTTGATAAAGCCAGATGCATTTGATGGATATTACAGGGAAAAAAATCCTCTTCAACACTTTCAAAATAAGGATATGCTTTTTATTGCCCATGCATGGTTACTTATAACATTTCTTAATGTAATGGAATTAGAAAAAGAAAAGTTTATGCCTTGTAATTTCAACTCTCAGACACTTTGAAGGGAATTAAAGCTAAAAGCATTTCCCAGAGGATCTTTTCAGAGAAGGGGACTGGGATGAAGAGGAAACAGATGTGCTGTGGTTATACATCACCCCGTGTTTCCTAATGATATACAGTTGTATCAGAAAACTGCTCAGAGATAATGCTTATTTCATCAGTATGCAACACTGAAAGCATGGGTACATTATAATGAGCCACTAGGGAGTGCTGGAGGAAAACTCAGTATCTAAGAATATAATAAGAGTTTTCCCTATCACAACCCTGCCATATTTTGTCCTTTAGTTTTAGGATTTTTTTATTTTTTTTTTTTCCCCAGAGCCTGGATTAATTAGCTAGACGCTAATTACCTGAGCCATTTCCTGCGCAGCTATAAATGGGTAATGTATTAATCCCTCAGAACAGCACTGCTGTAACACATCTGTCATCTACAATGACTGCAATTGCAAAAATCATTGCAGATATTATTGTTATGACACCCAAGTTTATAATCAGTGGTTTTCTACATTTGAAAGTCTATCAGGTAGAGGACATCTGTACAGAAAAGAGATTTATTGACATAAGTACTAATTGTTTTGATGCGAATGGCAGTAGCAGGTCAGCAGTGTGGCATTACCTTCTGCTTCATTTATTTCAGAGGTCATTCATCAGCCATACATCTTCAAATGCATATCTTTCATCTGCTGAAACTGCCTGGCTTTCAGTCTTAAAACTAATTGTGTGTTTTAACTGGTTACGCAGGTGCAACAAGCCATACTTCAAGCTTTTATTGCCTCTCCTTATCTTTTAAGCTTTACAGAGCATTTGTAGTTTTTCAGGACAAAGAGAAAGCAGTTTTCATCAAGTTGAGCACAGTGAATAAAACTGAGGGCATTGGTTCCTAGACTGAATATCCACTGCCATCAGCTGAGGGAGAGCTTCTGTCCCCTCATGTACTGACATCCAAGGCTCACACCAACCCCAGCTCACCCTCTGAATCTACACAAAGTGCCTTCCATGATGTTCATCCTCATGAGGCATGTATGTGCCCTGAAAGCCCAACTCCACCTCTCCTACCCCGTCACTGTAGGCAGTAGGGACCAGAAACACTCCTAGCATAAAATTTCTCTCTTTTTTAAAGGTTCTAGTGCATTGCTCTAGTTATCAAGTGGGGAAAGCAGAAGCAGTGCAGGGCCATCAACTCTTGACATGCAATTTTCCTGACAGAGGAGAGGCTTAGAAATCTTTAGAGGTATTTTCATTCACACAAATGCTCTCTAATTTTCTAGTTTTAATCTAAGCAATTCACATCAACTTTCACTACCCAAGCATGAGAACACTTGTTTGGAGTTATTAGCACAGTGTGAGAACAAACCTATTGAATTGCACAAAGATTGACCTGTATTAAACTGAAATGTCATTCCATTTCATTTAGAAATTATCTTTCTCAAATGAATGTATTTATTGACATGATTTTAATCATGTTCTGGTGGGAAGTCCTGTTTTTTCCTAGTAACTAAAATGAGAGTTTTGCAGTGGCATTCAGTGAGACCACAATTTTACAACTGGTACCAAGTAGATAAAGATACAAAGAACAGCATGGCAGGGAGCTTAGATGGTTTAATTATAGCCCTCAAATGAAGCAAAATACACTGAGATTACTCTGTTCCATTGACAGTAATGGGCACACTGGTTTTTTAATTTTTGAGTCTACATTATAAGCCTAAGGGAACTGAAAAAAAATAAATGAATGTTTAAAGTATAATTTAGTACTTTTACATGGAAAACTCCTGCCTTTAATTGTGGGGGATTAACAATAGATAACAAGCATTTGTCAGCAAATTGTCACTGGCCTCCAAATACACAATAAGGCTTTGATTTTTTAGTGCATGCGGTTTAAGTGTTCAGAGTTTTTATGCATGATGTTTCTGGAAGAGATGTGTGTGGGCAAAAGACTGTGCCCTCACATGTTTCACACAAAACACATTTACACATTTCTCTGTGTTTCACTGCCATGAGAGGGTTCCATGCTTGTTACAGCTGCTAAGGATGCTCCAGCTCCTTCATGTGTGGAAACTTTTTTTCCAGGCAGTGACTGCTGGCACTCAGGACTAAGTCTTCTCCTCAGGTGAATTAAAACACTTGGACAGAGCAGCATGAGTACTGCCTAGCCTCCTCATCTATTCTTTCTCTCCATCCCCCACAAAGCCTAGGGAAAAAAAACTCTCATGGTGGTGGCTGTGCTGTGGAAGCCAACATTTTGGACTCTCATAAAAGGAGCAGAAGAATCAAAAAGAAAGCACACAAGACAGCCTATGAAGGTGAAGAAGGCAAAATCAGCAGCATACAGCTTGTGTCTCCCTGTGATGGAAGGTGGAGTAGCTGCTGTGCAGCAGTTTCTTATACATGAGCTTTCTTAATGTTTCTTAACATTGTTTCTTAACAACGAGCTTCTGCGACTCAGATCCTGTCATCCCTGAAATCTACTTCACCTTATTTGCACCTCATTCCAGCCACTCCTGCTGTCAGGTTTGTGACCAGTTGTCCTTCCCAGTCTGGTTCTTCATCAACCTGTCCTGCAGCCTCTGGCTTGTGCTGCCTGTGCCCCCAAATTGTAACCTCCCACTCATTGCCATCTGCAGTCTGCAGTTTATGGAAACAGGCAGGAAGCTGGGGCTCCTGAGAGAATCCAGTCCTGGATATTCAGATACCCACAAACCCACAACATATGCATCACTTGAATACAGGTGTTGATTGAAGGGTATGAATAAATCAAGATTTAAACCTAACCCAGGACTACACAAGGGATGTCTGCAGCACACGTGGTTCTTTTTGGTAGCTTCTGTGGTTGTTTCATGCCACAGCTGGCAATCTAAAAGAGCACTGGCTTCCTGTATGTCCCATGTCAGGTCCTAAGGCATCTTAATGACTCCAGCTTCCTACACATGGCCAACAAACTAAAACCCTAACACAGAGAGTCAATGGAGAAGACATTAGATGAGTAAACATGAGATGCCTACTTCAGTATGAATTGAGTTGTGCTCCAGGCTACACTGGTTGGATTGGCCAGATCTCTCCATAAGGAGAGCTCCAAATGAGCTTGCAGCTGCCCTGCACAGAGGTTACTACAGAAAAATGAGTTAGTCTCAAACCCATCCCACCAAAGGGATCTCTGCAAACTGGTGCTACCTGCAGTTGTGCTTTGAGCTGGGGCACCACAGTTCCATGGCTGAACAAATCACATGCATCCTGTGATGTGCTGTTCCCCCCATGGCTGTCCCAGCAGTGGCACTAACCAGAGATGTGTTGCAGTCCTTTGGAAGTCAAGCTAGTACAGAAGTCATGTCATTTAGCTGTTTTCAACTTTTATCACATCTTTAGGCTTCTTACATTTGAAACTATCCAGTTGTGAGGCACAGTGCCATTCACTTGACTGCTAGTTCTATTGATACTAGAAATGCAATTAGCTCTGCAAACAGCTGGGAGCAGGACAAGACGTGAATTTCTAGGCTCTGGAAGTAAATTTTAGCATGTGCTTTCTTGTAGAGCTTTCCATTTCATCTGCCATACATGGAACAAGTGTTAGTGGGAAAGGAGGTAACATGTAATAGTTCAAAAGTGCAGGGGTGGAACATGAATGCTATTGCATATAATAGAGAGCAACAGGATAGTTTTAAATATAATCATAATGACTCTTAGTGAAATAAACCATTAAATATTAGTTAAGCTTTCAAGTGCTTCAGGATGACAAGTTGCCACCGTCAACACCTGGCCTTATAAAAATTTTATACCTGTCATTTTATAAAAATATTGAAAGACAATTTTTATAAATGGTGAATAATAAATTAAATCAATAGAAAGTCAGCCAAAGTGACAAAGAGTTTCCTATTCTATGCAGTATTTCCATGCAATCAGGACCACAAACAAAAGTTCTCCACAAAACAAATGAGAAACATGAACAATTTTGGTCATGGTTCCCTTTGCCTAACAGTACAAGTGTTGTCATACATATTTCAATTGCAAATTGCAAGTCTGTAAACTAAAGAAAAAAATCTATTACATGTGACAATGGAACAGTGTTGTACACTTTAACAGCCAAAGGATTTATTTCCTCTCTATCTAAGAGCATTCCTAAAAACATGGTTTATAATCCTCCTGCTTTGGAGACCTACATTTGGTGGGATAATCCCATAATGCATTTGTCCAGACATGTGATGTCAATACTCTAAGGCTTAATTTATGTAAGACGTTTTTATCCAGATCCTGTGCAAATGTGTGAACCAAAAGATTATGGAAAAATATATGTATATATAAAATATATATATATATACACACATATATATATATACACACACACACACATATATATATACATATATATATACACATACATACATACATATATATATGTGTATATATATATTTCAGTCATGTTTGAAGTATGTTGAGTTTAGGACTGCTGATTTTAGGAGAATACTTTGTATTTCTAACTTCTCATGTTAGACTAGGAAAGCACTGGTGTATCCATAAGAAAATAATTTTGACCTTAGTATCCAAATGCAATATTACTGTATTTCACTTTTCATAAAATCATCAAACCTTTTGGACTTGGTTTTCCATGGGAACAATCAGGATCAGTATTTTAAGGCCAACAGGGATTACAGCATGCAAGCATCATGTTGGGAATTTGCTGAGAAACAAAAGAAGTCCCTGCTGTAGAGATAAGAAGTAAAAATATCCTTCTTTAGGGTTAAGTCTGTCTTGTGCTAAAATGAAACCCTGCTCCTGGAAGTGGCAATTTTTTTCTCATGAAAGGGCTCTTTATTCACTGAAGAAGATAAAATCTTCACTGAGTCTGTTTTTGCCTTCACTAAACATCCTTGGAGTTCTGTCCCCACTGCGGGCATCCTCCGAAGTCCTTGGGGTGAGTGGTGGCATTCCTGTAGATCATTTCAGCACCCAGAGAAGGCAGCTCTGCTCTCTGCAAATACAGCACTGAGATGTCTCCAAGAAGGAGGAAAGAGACAGGCAATATAAAGAGACAACCTTATGGATTGCACCTGTTTTTTCCTTCCTCTGCCTGCAAAGAAACAAAATAGCACTTGGCCAGCTCAGCTGGGGACTGAGTTCACCTCTCCCTGCACATCTTCATCGCACCTTCTGAGGTCCTGCAGGGCACCAGCTGTCTAAGGATGCGAGAGAACACAGCAACTGTGACACATGCCAGGGACAGGAGGGATGTGTAAGCTGCCCTTCAGCAAGCAGCTCTCATTCCTACATTCTCCCTCTTTCACATGCCTCACTTCCCCACAAGAGCAATGTCCACACCTTGAATAAACTTCTTCTTGGCTTCAGGGTTGTCTTTCCAGCCTGATAACCTGATAAAGGCCAAGAAGGAACAATTCTGCTGCCTGTAGCCTGTGCATTATCCCATGAGCTTGAAGATGAGCCAAGACAAGCACATAGGGCAGGTCCTCTGCCCTGGCTGGCAGCAGGAAAGTAGCAGGACTTCCCTGATGAACTGATCCATCACAGTCTCAGAGGAGAATAGTTTCTTACAAAAGTACCCTGAGTGTTTTTCCTCTCTGCTTTCTTGTATTTCTGCCTCCTTCCCATCCTCCCCATCCTTCCCATCCTTCCTATCTCTCCTTAATTCGGCTAGGAATTTAATTTATCCAGCTGTGCTTTTAAGTTCCAAAAATACATTTATAATGTGTGTACCATTTAAAACTACTGCTGGAATTATTTATGTACACATTATTTAACAAGGCATGATGTGGCTTGGTTTTTTCTCTCTTGCAAGTACAAATGCAAATAATTAGGTCTTCAATCTCCTTTGCATGATATAAATGAATGTGTGCTTTACCTAAACTACAAGGATGTTATAAAATATCCCTGACTGTAAAATTTTCATTCCCGAGTTTTATAAGAGATGTCATGAGCTTTTCAGACTGAACAGATATTACACACTTGAAGAATATAAATCTTGAATATCCTTGGCTCTTAAAATCCATTTGGAGGTCATATCTTTAACAGCTCTTAATTTGAGGGTAGGTAAGTAAGCTGACAGATAAACACTCTAGGGGCCTGCAGGATGCATTTTAATTAGTCATGAACTGTCATGCTTCTACACAGAAATTATTTTATATTTGAAAAGACATGTGAAGATTCTAGGAACTGAAATAACTTCAGTCTGCACACTGATTTCCGTTCTTATGCTTGCCTTTAGCTCTATTTTATCCCTGATGCACAGAGATTTTAGTGTCTTGGACATAAACACAGTAAGAACAATGGTAATTCAGCAGCTGTTCCTGAAGAAAGGCGGAAATTCTAAGCAAGAAGAGAGAATAATAATACTGTTACACACGGGCACACACACAGACTAAAAATAATACAAATATGAAATTGGAGAAGAGAAAGGTAAAGCTCCTCTGCTTATTTCAGTAAATCATGACAAAAGTATATATTTTTTTCAAGAATGACTGTGTTTTTGGTGTTCCATAATGAAATATACAGTAGATGTCTGATGACTGAGTAATGAATAGTGAAGCTCTTTTCAATGAGCTGCATCTTATGCTGAAGTGTGCAATGAAGTATCTAAGAAGCTTCATGGTCATCTGGAGTACCTGGCCAATTTTTTTTTATTAAGTAGAAATTGTTTGGGAGATTATTTTGGTTACAGATACAGAATCTACATTTTTAAGAATCTTATTAACTCTCTTCAATAAGATTCTTTATCCTCTCTTCTGTGCAAATTACTTTGTGACATATAATCCTATATATACATTTATCTTAAAGTATGTAGTTTTACTGACATTTTTATTTAATAGCTTCTGGCAGTAGAAACAGGAAAAAGGATATGGTGAGGGGCTAGAGTCAAATTCATGTTCTCATTAATATTAAAAGATAATCATCACATATCAGCTGGTTCAGTTGTATTA
This sequence comes from Parus major, assembly GCF_001522545.3. Classification (NCBI taxonomy): domain Eukaryota; kingdom Metazoa; phylum Chordata; class Aves; order Passeriformes; family Paridae; genus Parus; species Parus major. Next base: position 27,461,296 of record NC_031768.1, read on the forward strand.
TATGCTCCATCTGTACTGTATCTAGCCAAATAAATTTATTTGTTGCATTGTGTTACACTTGTCAGCAGATACAAATGGAGAACATTTTCAATTGACAATATATAATTCTCAAATTTTTGAGGCACTAAATTTTTCTGAGCTGTGTCTCTGAAATCCCCTTTACTGTGAGCAGAAGTCCTGTACTTCTCTTCAGGAACAATATGACCAGAATGCAGAAGGACTCTCTATAACTGAGTTAGAAGGAAAATAACTTGGAACTGATTTTATTACAATAAGTTTCTCTGGAGGAATGTATTTTAGCCTGAAATGTGTTCCAGCAAAATCAAAGCTTGTACTTGACTTAATTAATTGTTATAATTCTCTTCCAATTATGTTGTTCTTTGTTTTTTTTAACAGTATTTCTCATTTATTTTGGCTGCTAAAAAGATCACTGTTCAAGTTAATAAACTACTGCATTTACTCTGTGTGAAGATGAAATATGACAAAATAATTTGGGTATTAGATAAGATCCAAAAAAAAATGTCTACTGGACTGGAGATATTGAGAGGAGTTTGCTTAATTTTATGGAAAGATCATAATAAGAAACATTGGATAAAAATAAGATTCTGGCCAAAAAAAGGCAAACCAAAATGTTCCTTTTGCTTTTTGAATATTTTCAATGATTTTTTATTAGCTCTGCACAGTTTACACGTTTAATCCATGATTTTTTACCCTATGAGGGTACTGACTTGGTAATACTGAAGGGAATAAAACACTATTATTGATGCTGCATTTTAACCTCTTTGCAAAGCACTCAGAATTTCTACTTACCCTCTCTCATGCAATTTTTAAAAACTAGTTTTGGTGTTAACAGGTACATCTATCTATTTATTGAGATAAACAGAATGCCACTGCAGTGAAAATAGTAAATCCTGTGGAGGTGCAAATATATTTATATAATCTGCACTATGTTTTGCTCTTTCTTCCAGAGAAATGTACATGCAGAAATGTACAGATTGTTGGGACCTCTAATCTCTATGTCTGGACACTTATTTTAACTATAGAAGAATTATAATATCTGTCTTTGTGCCTGGAAATTCATATGACTAAGAAAACCAAGTTTCATGAAATGGATAATGTATGAGGAAGCTAGTGGGCTGTTTCAATAAAAACAGTATACAACTGTATTCACTTCCTTGAAAATTCTTAATTTTTATTATTTGTCTCAGAGGCTGCAAAAGAGACATTCAAAAATCCTTCATCAGTATATGTAGCCTTTTGTGAAATTAGAATAGGGTTAGATTACTGTTGGTATAGCTATGATCAAAACTGAATTTTTGCCTGCCAAAAACCAAGCTAGTTGATATGATTGTTTAGGATCACTTTACACCCTTGAACCACCACTCTGACAACTGTCTGTCTTTTGTGATTATGCTCCTTATGTCACTAAACCATCTTTTATTTCTGGATGTCCTCTACTGAGATATTTAACCTAAAGCAACTATCTTTAAACCTATTCCTAAAAGTCTTACCTTCCAATTCATGCCTTGAACATTTATGGAAGTCATAAGTTTTGAATGGGTTTGACAGAGCTAGTTGCCAGGGGGATAAAATATGCAAGAATGATATTCTGTATTCAGAAACCCCTTTTCCATATCTTAACCCAAAATTACATTTGCTTTTATGTTGGCACCTACCCAAACTTCCCAGATGTTGCTATATTATTCATAATTAGAGCTACATACCCTTCTTCAGTGATTTTGTTATAGTAATGTAATTCACACACACAGAAACATAAACATGAAGATAAATGAATTCTTAAATAACACCTCATTTATCAATATACATTTGTAAATGGATTTTGCATCCACATTTACAACTGTGGTCTGAGAGATACTGAGAAAGCTGCAGGTTTCTTGATTTTCTTTTTCTCCTAACAGAAAAATGTAATAACAATGAATTGCACTCAGAAGCAGCAGCACAAATGTTGCATGTGTGCCACACAGTTGTCTGATTATTGGTCATATTGTTTATCAATACTATATAATGCTCAACATGATGGCTGAATATGCTTACTAGCTGGTTCTCCTCTCTAAAGACTAACTAAGAGATTACCAGTGCATAAGACTAGGAGCCTAATTTATGAAAGCATTAAAAATTATATATTATATAAAATTAAAAAATATATATAATTATAAATTTATAATGGAGGGAAGAAGAAGAAGAGGGGAAAGAAAAAAAGAGTCAGCCATGGCCATTGTTCACAAAGATATGATAATACAGTTTCTCTGCAATTTGAGCTTGGTGGGTACAGAAAACTTTCTGACACTCTAAACAATTGAAAACATGTGCTAATAACCCAGATAAACATTGAAGTGCTTCAGTATATTTCTGTGGCATTTTTAAAGCTAGACATTTTAAATAATTTGTTCTTTTTACATTCAGAAAGCTGTCTGTCTAGTGTATTATTCTCTAAGGACAAATTTAGATTTCTGCTTAAAAATGTTAACAAAAAACAAGGCTGGGAACTAAACCCCAGAAGAATGTAACTATCAAGAGATTCGCTCTTTAAATATATGTAAGATAATAATGCAACGATGTAGGATACAACAAAGTAAATTTCCAGGCCACAGGTGAGCTGACAGCTAGCCAGAAGTTGGGGAATGGAAAAGTGCTTGTCTCCTGCCAGTCTGCTTCTGCCACCAAGCTGTGAACAGGCTGAAATAAGGACACGGGGCACTCATGTACCCAGATATTCAATGGATCACACAAACATGAGTCACTGTAAATGTCATTCCTTTGCTTGCACAAAACAGTTTTGGGAACAGAGGGAGAGGCATTCACATTCCTGTCCTATCTATAGTGTACCTTCCTACAAAACTTGCTTTCAAAGCATTGCTGCTGCTGAACTGCAAGTTCTGCCCTCCAACCTCTCTGTTCCCCTGGCTCTCTCATCTGAAAAATCACCTGATTTTTAAAGTGGAAAATAATCTCTGATTCATACAGAAGCTGGAGCGGAACTTTTTAGATGGATTTACCCTGAAGAATTTATCACTTAATTTTTTTTCCTGTCACTGAAAACAGGTCTAGCTGACCTACTGCTGTGGAAAGCCTCCTCAGGGCTCCTCTTTCTTCTCCCTTTTTAACTAAGTTGAGCAAACATCTTCCAGATAATTCTGTGTTCCTAACAAAATTCTTTCTCTCTCCTTTATGCCTCTGTGTGTATGTTTGGTTTTCATATGTTTGTTTGGTTTGTTTGTTATTGTTTGGGTTTTTTCCCTTGGCTTCTTCCACACATGTATTATTTTACTAACAGAATTCTCATGAAGTCAGTGATCTTCTCTCAATACAGTTTCAATGTCACACATCTGATTTCCCTTTGGCACCCTCTTGATGTCTCTACTTTCTTGAGACTATTTATTATGTCTTCCTTTTTAAAATTTGTCATGCTTTGAGAAGAAAGGAAAGCCTTATGGCTTTGGTGATGGATGGAAAAGGCAAAAACACACTTAATTTTCCAGATTTTTGTATTGTACACTTTCTTATTCCCCTGAACAATCATTGCTTCACTTTAATTAGATATTTATTTAGAATGTGATCATTTGAATATGGCTATTAAACTTCTGTGCTTCTGATCTAAAAATCACTGCACAGTGGGATTTATGGCTTATCTGTAGTTATCATACCATACAGCATATCATAGATATATTACATATATAAAACTATATATGAATAGTTTACTGTGAACTGCAGACATCAAAGATTATGCTTTGTTTTAGTTGAAAAGTGTTTTGATAAGCACTTTGCTTTGCTTTTGGTTCCACCACAAACAGTGAAATAATAATGAACTCTTGGTTTTCTCTCCAGCTACTTAGTCTAATGCATTTTCACCTCTTTATGCACCATTCAGTCATACTAAACTTATCAAAATAATTGTGTTTTGCTTTTTACATATTTGCCATTGGAAAATCTGAATTTCTGAGTGATAAACAGATGTTTTTCAACAGAAAATCAGATTGGAAAAATGGAAACAAAGGAAAATGAAAACAAGATGGAAAAAAGAAAACAAGATGGAAAAAAGAAAACAAGATGGAAAAAAAAAGAACTTTTTTTTCAGAATCAATTGCATTCCAGGCCATGAGACAACTATACATGGATGCTTTTTTTCAAAAGACTTCCAAGTGTCTGAGTTTATGACATCCCATAATTTTTACTAAATTTTACCAAGGAATGAGTTTCTAATCTGATGACTTTAACCACTTTGAAATTACGTATGTGAACTGAACTGCCTTCCTAGGCTCACTAGGAGCAGAGAGATAACTACTTCTGAGGACTGGTCATCTCTCATTTAGGTGTCTGAACTGTAAAGGTTCAGTCACCCTCTTAATACTCTGTCAACGCTGAATGAAAACCTAAAAAGTTCAGAGTTGGAAGAATATGATATGTATAATGACTAATAAAGAAGTTTTGTCTTACATAGAATATTAAGGAATGGCTTTATTTTGTCCAAGAAAAAAGATTTACACAAATAATGGACTCACTTAGAAATGGAAAATATTGTTCCCAGTAAACCACATTTGTTTTATATCACCACCAAATGGAAAAATTGCAAAGTTGTTTTGCACTATTGAATTAACCAGGGTGGATAAAGGTTCCCACCAACCTGCCTTTGCTGTTTACTCCTACTGTAAGAAACCACCCCCTCAGTCTCTGTGCAGAGAAAAAGCTTCCCATGGGTGGCAGAAGGAGTAGGAGTTGAGACAGTGGCACTTACAACAAAGACACCACACAATTAAACCATGACCTGAAATCTTCCTTAGAGCTGCACTGCCTGGTGTTTGATAAACTGTGAGGTAAAATCTAACACTGAACTCAAAGCTGGGGAGCAAAAGCTTAATTGACTTGACTAACCCAATTAATCCTTTTAATTCTCAGTACAAGAGACTTCATGACACTACAAGCTTCAGGGCTGGGCACTGAATGCATAGGATTTTATGCCCTGCAGCAAAATGTCAAGTGTCTTACATATTTCCATAAACTGAGTCTGGTGCCAGTAGTGTCAGATGTATGTTAAGAATATATGAATATATTCACTGTCCTACAACTCTCGTGTCAATTTTGTTTATGCAGATAAAATTCTGCAGTGATACCATTTTTGATACTTATGGAGATTTTTTAACTTAAGGGTTTTTTATTCCTCTGCTGCTAGTCTGTGAATTATCATTCATCTAATTTACCAGTAGTGACATACAACTTGTTTCCACCTGCTGGTTTTTTTCTTCATCAGATGCACTTAATGTTTCCTTTTTGCCAGAGCGTGTATATCTGTAAAAGCTCATATTTCAGACATGAGTGGAAGGGTGATTTAATCTTAGTTTGTTTGCTTTTTATCCTGAAACATAACAAACTTTTTCAAAATTAGGAGAGATATTTCTTGGTAATTATCAATTGCTCATTTCTCTCAAGACAATGATAACTGATGCTATTAGCTTTCTTTAAAGCATGCTGTTAATACCTATAAGCAAGCACAAAAATTGATGTAGCCACTGTAATGTCTTGATTTTTCCTGGTGGCTTGTAAAGTATGGAGTAGAAAGAGCAACACTAGAAGCTGTACTTTGTATTCTGAAATCTAATATCTCTGCAATGTTTTCACAATCAAATCCATGTTTTTCTGAACAAAATTAAAATACTTATAAAAATGTGTGTTTGTTATGCAAAAAAATGCCTTGTGTTTCACTGAATTACTGTCATGGTGACATAGAAATTATAATTCTACTCTGCTGCATGCTGTGAAAGTAGTCAAGTTGCTTGATTGTGGCCCTATATTATGAAGAGTATTTATTTTCATTACATTCTTTAGGCTATAACCTTGGACATGCACGTTGCATGTCTGTAGCCAATACAGGCTCAATCCTTTTCCCACTGGCAGCCAAGAAATCTTCCCAAGAGATATTGTTACTGTGGAAGGTTTGCACAGTGTTTGTCTGTCAGATGTTTAGAAGACTGGATTATATATCTGACTATTTTTATCACAGAGAAAAAAATAATCAAGTTTTGAACTTTGTAATAAGCATTGTCAGTCTGGGTCAGCATTTATGACAGCTGAGAAGCTCTATTCAACACAAGGTGTTGAGATGAATATTCTTCTCTGAATAGGAAAAGGAAAGTAAAGGGCAAAGGAAAAATAAAAAACCAAAACAACAGAGGTTTGATGGCCTCCTCTTGCAAAATGTGACATAAGCAACAAAGACAGTACTGTGCCTAATAGGATTAACATCATTGTGCCAAAATACAATTCTCCAGGCAACTTCATCCAGATTTAAAAAGAATTTGCCTAGAAGTACTATCTTCTCAGCATCTTTGGGATAGTGATGTTTACAGACACATAAAGCATTCCCTCAAGTGGTGATTAAACACTAACAATCCGTTAAGAACATGCACTGACAAAACCTTTACAGATCATTACCATCACCCGATTAGCCTCTAAAAGACCTTTGAGTCCTACTCACAGTTCATCGTCTCTAAAAGAAAGATTACAAAAGAAGAGGAAAACTCACTCAAAATTTCCAGGGCATAGAAGGTTTTTTAACCTCTTCTCTCACAGTTCTTCAGTGAGAATTTGTTTCATAGGAACAGAGCCACAGAAACCTTCCAGGGGGCCGTGTGGTCTCAGAGATTCTGGGTCTCGGCCACAGGGACACACACCAGCTATCTGAGGATGCCTGTCCATACCTAACTTCACATCATCTCCTCTAGAAGCCTTATTGCAAGGTCAAAAGGGTGCAGAGGAGCGGGGGAAGATCTTTCTGGTGTAATGCAGGGGGCCCAAGAGGGAGCTTGAGAACCAGAATCTGAGGCCCTGGTTAATGAACTAAGGTGTGGAACTAGCTGGTGTAAGATTATGAACTCTTAATAACGAGTTGCTGCACAGTGCTGTACAGGGCCACATTACCATTTTGAGCTCACCTCCAGAAGCAGTGACACAGCTTCTTTCAGAGAACTTAAAGAACCCAGCCACTCTAACGCCTATTTACTCTTTTTTGCAAAAGTCCTTTTAAGGGAGTCCATTAAGCCTTATGAGCAGTGGTGAAGAGATAACATCATTTGTTCTTTTTCTCTTTGTGTTGCTCATCATCTCTGAGGTGTTGCCACACGGAGGCTTTCATCGAGAGGGATAGTTTTATCTCCATCTGAATCTGAGTCAAGGCACAACCTGTCACCCAGCATCCTTTGCATCCTTTGCATCTCTTCTTAATTTCTTCTGAGGTACTACACTTGGGGTGTTTATGAGCTTTTTCTTTCGATTTCTTCAGGACAGACCTCCTGCTGGAGACTTCCCATCAGGTAGAAGAAAATTCACAGCACTAATGGGAACCTCCCTTGGAGAGGCTTTGACTAATTTTTAGCCTATGCACTGTATAATCTTTCTGTGTGAACAGACAATTTTTTCAACAAGGATATCCTGCAGCTTATGACGGAATTAGAACACATCTCACATATTAACATCATGATTTGTAGTATAATTTTGTGCCAGGAAAAGGCCATCATTTGTCATAAAAAGAAGAATCATTTGCAGCTGAAAATGTTTTAATTATTCCTTCTTGAAATTACTTGGTCATTCAGCATCTCACACTATGTTGCCTATTTGACAGAAGGAAATTAATAACATCAGTAAGATCTTAGGAAGCTAGATAATGAGCTCTCTAGGTATCAGTTCTTTAGTTACACTCATCTTACAATTTCTGATCTAATGTTTAAAGCTCACCAGTTGGTCTCACTTCAACATCTCAGTGTTTGTAATAGATAATATATGGAACTTCAGAGTCTTAAAATGAGAGCTGCTGAGTGCACCTCTATTCTTGTCTTAATAGCTCTCAGGCCATTTGCTTGGGAATTGAATTGAAGTTGAAGGTTATGAAAACTTTCACAGAAATGAACAAACTAATTTTAACATCTGATTTTAAACTCTTGGTCTAACATGGCAATGTTTTACTGATTTGGAATGCATTTGAAGTAGGGCTGTATGGAGATAAAATGAGGAGGATTTTAGCCTTAACTTCATTTAGTGAGCCCATTCTCTCATTTACAGACAGGTTGTTGCATGTCTACTTAGTATTGTCCTTATAGAAATAATTGCTCATGTCTACTTGAACCCTCTTCTCTTATTTCCTTTAAGGTCAGCAGAGTCATCCTCTCATTCCTTGTCTTTTTTTTTCAAAACTGCTTACAAAACTCTGACCCTTTGACAATTCTGATATTTCTTCTCCTGGCACTTTTTGAAGTTATGCACTTCAATTCACTACCAAAAAAAAAAAAAAATCAAGGGCAATCAAGTAATCCAAATGACAATTTAAAGTGTCTTCATAATCATAGTCTGAAATATTTTTTCTCCTTTCCCTTTTCCATTGTAAGATATTTTCATGCTGTTCATTTGAAACTAAATCTGAATAAGTTATCATGCAGCTAAGGTCTTCAAATTGGCTTCAGACAGCCAGCAACCAGCAGAAATGTGATGACAGCAAAGGCCATTCTTAGAGCCACCAAGCCACCTATAGCTCAAACCTGCATGTGAGCCTGGATTCCCTGACTGAAGCTGGAGAATGCAGCTCTGCTGGCATGGCAGGATAATGCCCCTTGCAGCAAACCTTGTCTTTCTCTGCAGTATTCCTACAGCCACAGCCTGAAACATTTCTTCTGAAAATTTAACCCCAAACTTCAGCACAGTTGTCAAATGTGTTGTTCTCATCTATTTCATGATGAAATATGTAAAGGGAGGTGAAAGCAGAACTTTGTGTCCTTTGGAGACTGCATTTCTGGTCAGCCTGTAGGTAATATCCAGAGGTAAGAGAGATCTTACTGTGAATCTCTAAAACAGCTAACAGTGACAGGAAAAATATATTTAGCCACTGTTTCCATCTATCCAACAGGATTCTGGTTGTCTTGCAAAAACCTGTCCCTCTGGTACTTGTGTGCAAACTGTCTTGTGCAAGGGAACCCTGATCCCTCAGTAGAATCCTTAGTTTTTTGCAGCTGAAGTACCCATATTGTGCACAAGTAAGCTAAAGGATTCACACTACATCCTCCTAATGCATTTTTTCAAATACTATAACAGCCTTTTATTCTTTAACTGCACTTTCTTTTGTTAATTTTTTTCCTTGAAGCAAAATTTGCTAAGGAGACTATTCTAACATGTATATCAGATAAGTTAAGCATTAAGGTTTTTTAAAAAATCCTGACTGTAAATTTGCTTTTTCTAGTGGGGTTCCAACAGCCAACTACTTCATTTTTCCTTTCCCAGTGAAAGTTTTGTATTCATTTGTAGCAGAGATTTGTGAGTCAAGTTTAGCAGTGGGATAGCAGTAGCAGCCTGCAAACACAGTGTAGTGCATAATGGGCATATGTATCTGAACTATTACAACACTTAGCAGTAATAGTATTGCTATTTAAAAATATTAGAGCTTCCAGACAAAAATAAAACCCTGCTACAGATAAGACAGGTTCTTTCCCAGAAAATATTCTACATATTAATACAATATCCCAGAAAATATGCAATATGATGGTCATTACAAGCTGTCTTTTCAGTATCTCTGAGAGGCATCTCCATGTGTCTCTTAGCCAGAAGTGATGCTCTGCCATCAGTGACTGGGGCAGAGTGGTGATGAGAAGCTGCGGTCGCCGTGTGACCCCTGCTGGCAGGAAATAATTGAGAGTAAAACGTGAGAGGAAATGAGACTTTTGATTGTAATGGATGACACACTGTGACTGAATCAGTAACCTACGTCAAGAGCTGCAGTACATAGAAGAAATAAATAAAAGGTCGTTGTGAAGCAGAAGGCCAAGGGGTAAAAATTCTTCATTTAAAATGGCAATTTAGCAATTTTCCAAGAGAGGATGAAAACCTCTGCCAGGCCACCTCTGCACTAGACTTGTCCTGATGCATTGTGCCTCATACACATCCCCAGAAGCCAAACCCATCTGTGATACACGATGTGCTGACAAACTGCCCCCTCCTGGAACTAAGGCAGTGCTCAGAGCTTCCCTTCTGTCTGAGTGACTGCAGTTAACCCAAGCCAGCATCCAGGCTGCTGCAGGAATGTCTGAAGAAACAAGAGAAGATAATGTGTAATTGCCAGTCTTGGACATGGTTACTGACTGGAGTTTTCTCATTATTTTGGCCACTACTACTGGCCACAATAAATCCAGGCCTCAGTGGCACAGAGTTGACAGTGATCCAGAACTGACACCTACTTCCCAGATGGACCACACTGAATTGCATAGTATGCTATAGCATAGTCCATGCTGCACTTTTTCTTGAAGCCAAGTAAAACTTAGGAGATACAGAAAGGAAAATGCTCCAACAGAACATCTGTGATCTTGATATTCATTCCTGTTAGTATATAGCAAATACCTTAATTTGGATTACACATTATTCTGCATCTTCTCCATCTGCACTCTAGAGATAGAGACACTGAATATGTGCTTTCTTTAAGAAAACAGTGGACTCTTCAGGAAAATGGCAGTGAAGAATGAGTTTTATAATTGGTGCTAATACATGCATGGAAATTGCTGGTCCTAAGCAAGCTGAGCAGGGTTTGGAAACATTACAGCATTTTTATTTGGTTGTGTGTATAACAAGCTGTTGAATGCTATTCTGTCAGTATTTTCAGAGTAAACATTTCTTTGTCTTAAACACAGAGGCAAATATTCTGCAGATTTGTGGGCTTGAAGGTTATGATTATGAATTATTATCCTCAGTGTAATTTTGGAACTGAATTTCTTAAGTATTTTAGTCTGCAAAAATAAGCAAGCAGAATTTGTTTATTTTTGGACAAAACTAATATGAAACTTGAATTTAGCTAGTGCTCACTGGACATACGTGGCTTGGCCACCCATACCAGCAGAGTAGAATCATTTTATAGAGCAAGCTTATAAAGGAAAAATTAATGTCCTTATTTTAACATTTTTGTAATAAAGATATTACTGTTCTCTGTGATATAGATTATTCCAGAGGAATTAAAAAAAAACATGGCAGGTGTATTGGTGAGCAGAGACAAACTAACAGCTGACGTCACCCAAACAGAAGCCTTCCCACCAGAAAGAATGTTTAAGTTCACACACATTATCTTGTGTCAGGGTCACAACCTGCAGACAACACAGACACTGATGACCATAAAAGCATCGTGACAGGAATCAGCCAGACATGGTTTCTTTTGTCTCTTTTCACACTTTGCACATTGTGCTTTTACAAATGCCTCTACCCTTTTAGCTGTTTTCACTGGTTTTAGCACTTCTCCTATCACAACACTTCATGTTGCCATTCCAAATCAATTCCAGTCCTCTACACTGTATTTTCTCCTTTTGTGACCTTTTCTTTTCAGAATAAATGAAGATAAACACAAGCAGACATATGACTCTGCTGCAGTGTGTCCCCACATACAGCAATCAGCAACGGCTGCAATACATTCATTTTGCACTTGAAAGAAAAAGGTAATTTAGATTGATCTTCAAGGAAAGCTGTGCTTGGAAAACAGTAGACTTCAATTTCCAAGGATATAATAAGAGAGAATAAGAACTCATTGCCACAGTAATTTCATATCATCCCTCCTCCCCAAAAATAAAAATTAAATAGTGCATTGAAACAACCATCAGAGGGTGCATATACACCATGAGTTTGTCTTGATCCCTATTTTAGTGTTAGGCCCTGGTAGACTAGCTGCTCATACACATAAAATGTGTCCTTTTCAACTCTTGGACACGAAATTCCAATTGCTCCCCTGATGATTCAGCCCCAGCCTAAAGGAAGCTTGCCAGATCTCCTTAGTTTGAAGGAGCTTATAAAAACTGTATGGATGTACTCAAAGCATTCTTTTCCTAAAAGAGGAGGACTGACCCTTAAAATTTATAGACTGATCTGAGTGTGAAGGATATTTACATCTCTGTTCATAGGTACTTTGAGATAAGAATGGACTTGGAATGTGTGAATAATTTTTTCACTTCCTACTACACAGATTCATATTTGCCTGCACAATGGTCCAGATACCTCCCAGTCATGTTTCCAACAACAAATATCAGAAACTACTATACTGAAACTAAGCAAGAACTTTAACAAGAAGCAGTCAGGAGAAAACCAAGAACTAATGCAAAAGTTGCAATGACAGATTTATGAATTTGGCTGTGGTAGTTCTCATAATTAGTGATCTATCCATGATGGTATTTCTGTGGCTATTAAAGAAAGAAACTCAAACTTGTCTCTTTTTTTACACTTCATTAAGAATGTCCAGAAATAAGGCATAATTTCTTCTATTACATAAAAAAGACAGATAGAAATTTTCTCTTGGACAAGCTCACTGGCATGTCTAAGGATATATTTCACAATCCTGTTTCCCATGATTCTGAGTTTTACTTAGGTCAACAGGGAGGTTAAGAATTAAGTGTCATCTTCAAAATTTGGCTGTGCTTCATTTATGGTTGCCAAAAGACAGGAAAAGTAACATTGTTATGAAGGAGGGAGAAATTAAATTTTGCACTCCCCTCTTCATAAAAAAAAAATAAAAAATTGAGAGTTAGTCATGTTTTTTTAAAGAAATATATTGTTGGACTGAAACCCAGGCACAATGCCACAAACTGAGAAGTAGCAATCTGATAATCAAGGGATTGATCTTTCACTCTTAACGCCTGTGGATGTTCCACACTCTCACTCTGAATTATGTTCATTGAACACAGTTCATTATGTTATTTTGGACAATATTTGAAGGTAGATCTGCTCTGAAATGTTCCAATGAAAAGAAGTAATCACGTGGCATTAGCCTATGTTAAGGCCTTAGCTGCTTTATCTTTTTTTCCACATCCATAGATCCATATGGTTTAGCACACTGATGTGCTATACATCCACAGATATAGCAATGTTTAGAGTATAGCCCCATCACAGCAAATGCCTCTGTTATGAAAAATACAAAATAGACAAAGTTATAATAATGGGTTAGACTACAGAATTTGAATACCAAATCACAGAATTGTTAAGGCTGGAAGGCAATGATGGAGACCTTCTAGTCCAATCCTCCACTCAAAGCAGGGTCAACTAAAGCAACACTGAACACTGACCAGGAAGGGTTTGGATCTCTTCATACAGCTTTATCTGTGAAGATCTATTGACCTGGCATCCCTAGAGCATGATAGTGTTTTCTTTAAGATTTACCAAGTAGTTCATCTCCAAAATAAGCAAAATAGCAAATCACACCAATATAGTGTAAGGAGTCAATTTAGACATAGCAGGACAAATTCAAAAGGAAGTATAAAACTCAGTTTGATTACTACTAAAATGTCAAACAAATGGGTAAAGTTGGAGGGTTTTTTTCCCCTTTCTGTGCCTTCATACACACACACTTAGTACTGACCTTCTACTGTAACCTCCAGCTTCACAAGTCTCTCCATTCTCTCCTCCCACTCCCTGCCCCTGTAGACAAGACCAAAACTGTTCTACCCTGTGGGACCCCCAGTTTGTTTGGTAACTGTGTGTGAGTGCTGGTGCCACAGGCAGTGTCTGTACATGCATGCCAAAGCCCAGGCAGGCTGAGAAAGATATCTGTCCTGATTATGTACCAAAAGAGGACAAATGTATTTCAGAGCAAAATTTTCCTCCTTAATCAGTGTTTGCACAATGGGCTGCAAAGGCAGGATTCTCCATACCTCCTTTTCAATGAACACACAGACCTTCTTTCAAATAATGAGGTAGAGCCATCACCCTTGCATCCTGCCCCAGGCACCACAATGCCACCTTGGCAGCCAGTGTACATGCAATCCATGCAACATGCCAGTCAGTATACATGCCAGGGTGTATCATCTAAGGCCTTTTCTGCAGGAAAGCTGGAGAAAATGGCTCAGGACTACACCCCTTGGCTCTCCTGGGTTAGACACCAGGACGATAAACAGCTCCACATACTTAACAGGAGCAGAGGTCCCACAGGGGAAATGCAAAGAAACAGTTTTCAAAAATGGTTTGCAAAGTCTCAAAGTCTTTTTCTACTGATTTATTTATATCCTGAATGGCACAGGCCGAAGATTGAAAGACAGAAGTGTCATTTGGGAGTGACTAGAGACAAATAAATATTCTGCATTATAAAGCAAACAAGCCAAAACAAGGTGCTTTTTGCTCTGTGAATATTCCCTCTAGGTCTCATTAACTGTCAGAAATTAGGCAAAGTTCTAAATGTTTTCCACTGTGGCTCTTGCTGCTGGGAACACTCATATTGATGTCACCATTTCAGAAGTGATTCAGAGTAACTTGCAGGCAGCAGTCAGACAAACTTTCCACTGATAGTAATATCGCCAACTGTTATTTTACATTTTAATTATGTTCCCTGTGCTGCAGCAGTGCTCAGTTAGTGTGACCTTCCTTGTACTGAAGTGTCAGACAAAAAAGCCCAGGCATGGCTTTTATGTTTGTTTTTGATGAGTTTTCATAGTGACCTTGCTTGCCCTGGAGAGAAATGGACCAAAAGTTGCCCTTTGTTTTTACTGCTCTTTAAACTCTGTCTTTGCTAACAGCATTGGGAGCCCCTGAGTAGAGAGTGTTTTTAGGACTGTGCCATGCTCTTTTTCAGCTCAGCTCTTCTGGCACTGGGAGAAGAGGAGACTTATGCCAGAGCACGTCTTTTACTTCCTATTCTGTGCCTCTGAGGCACAGATACTCAAAAGCACATCAGTGGCTAATGCAGCCCCAATAGACAACCTGGCAGCCCCAGGAGGTGCCCAAACACCTTTTAAAATCCAAAAGAACTATAGAGAGGAAACACACATGGGTCAAACTGAACACAGCTGTGACTGTAGGAATGTATCCTCTGAATTCAGTTCCCCTGGGCTTACAAAATGAATACACTTAATAAAATCAAGGGTCTACCAGCCCAGCTAGGAAACAGCTCATCAACTGTTTTGATGAGCTTGCATTCAGATCTTCTGCTTCTCACTATACCTGGAATTACTATTCCATATGGAAGCTGATCACAAATAGTTTTCATTAGTTAAAACAGAATAGCAGGATGAAGAACAAGAATCTAGGGCAGAGTCACTGTGCATAAAATGAAACCAATTAAGTCAGCTGATGATTTGTCATTTTTCTTGTTGCAAAAAGCATGAGTATTAATGATCTACACATTTTTAAAAGGAAATAAAACTGAATTACATGACTGTGGCAGTAGCCCAATTAATATACCATTTCTACTAGATAATCTGTTATAAGCAATAGAAAAATGTTATGTCTTTGGTAAATATATTGAAGTCTATAGATGAATTTTCATGGCATTGCTCAAAGGCTCTATTAAACAGGGAAGAAGCTAAATCTAGAAAGGTCTGCTCTACTCTTGATGTGGGCATCATGGTCTCACCAATGCTTAAGAGAACAGTGTCCTGCTGTGGCTTCTTTTAGGAGCTGCTGTCACACATTGTTAATATCAGTAATAATTCTGTGAAGGAACAATTTAATAAAATTTGGGTAATTGGCTTTTACCTTGAAAGAGGGTATCTGAGTATTGCTGCAATGAGGAGTTAAGAGCAAATGCCAAAGGAAATTCACAACTTCACCCACAATCTCCATTAGCTGCCAAGGCATTGATCTTGGGTTTGTCTGTTTGCAGCAATGAAGAACTGAGCAGCAAGAATTATCTGTTCTAAAAGAAGTCTGCGGTCTAATTTTGTTTTCCGAATCTGAGCCAGAGCTTTATAAAGCTCCCATTCCTACATGCCTTTATAAATAGTAGAGCTTTAGAAGTCCTATAAGTTGAATTCTAAAATAGCTTGAAGTGATTTCTTTCAGAATGAAACATAAATGGATGTGTCAGATGTTCTATCAGCATTTTGTTTAGCACAATGTAAACAGGTATGAAAAAAATCCTTGGGTTAGAAGCTCAAAGCACAATGAATCACTGAAAATTAAAACATAAAGTTTAACTTGGTCACTCTTTTGCATCAGCTACTAAGTAGAAGAAGACCTTGGGGTGAAGCAGGAAATCCCATGCTGTGGCAGAAAGAAATCCAAAGAAGTTTACCTACATATAAGTTATGTAAAATGGAATTTAATTAATTTTTATTGACCAGTCTTAAATATACCAAACAGATGTGTTTAAGATACCATTACCTATGTGGGAGGCACATATTGATCACCTCATCCCATATGGCAACACACTGCTCCTTCATTCTCACTACGTGTAGATTCATGAGAAAGATTGTTCATATACTCTTTCTATTTAATTGGGTAATAATGAGAGATTATATAACTTAAAATATAACTGAGAATATAAAAATTAAAATAGCAAGGATGCAAGGCTTTGAGATTTTCTTGGGGGTGGTGCTGGAAATGGTTGTAATGAAATCTAGAGGTAGGAAAATGGAAATGCACATTATATTGCTCCCCCTCAGTGACAGGGTGTTGGAAGAAAAAGTCAATCCTGCCATATCCAATGTGTTATTTATACACTGTCAGACTAGTATGTAGTTTTAGCAGTCAAAAAGCAACCTGGGTAGAAATAGTAATCAGTAGCATACAGGCACAGGAATATGAAGGTGGCCATTAACAACTCTAATTTAGAAGTCTTACAGCCAAACTGTATTATTTTTTAACATATCCTGCAGCATACATGACCAAGCAGGAGGTGCTGAAGAGTATGTGACAGCACTTGTGCCTGGTTCCATGTACAGGATGCCCCCAAGGGGTTCATCTGTCAGGTGTTCTCTGTCACACATTCAACCAGAGCGCAGCAAAAGGTGTAACCATAAGGCACGAGCTCTTGTTTCCATCTAGAAATGCCCAGCACAGTACATTAGGCTGGAATGTTCCTGCAGAATTTCCTACCCTTCTTTCTTCTTTCTTTCTTTAGGGTTCATTTGTCACATAGCTCTTTGTGCCCTCTATTTGCACACACCACTAGGACAGTACAGCATTGCATATGCTGCCTCCAGAGAAAGAAGACAGTAGAAATAATGATTTCAGCAGGATCGAATTTTTATTATTTGGAAAATTGACATCAAAGCAAGTTGGCAAAAGTGAAAGCAGATATAGCAGAAGGAATGACCCAATATGTGAGACTGGTTTCTTACCAGTAGCTAGCCACAGCCTTCTCAGTGCATTCATCCCCATCTTTGTTCTTGCTGCGAGCTGCAAAAAAGGAAGGAATCTGCTCTTGAAGCACTTGCGCAGGTGGATGTGTGATCAGTGGCACAGTCTAGTAGTCAAAACCTAATATCTATTTATTGAGCACAGATGGAATGACTTTACTACAAGTCCAGCATGACCCAGAGAGATAAGACCTGAGGTTGCCAAACACTAAATAGTGGTGAGCCTTGTTTTGAGCATCTCTCTGCATTAAGTGGAGAGAGGGAGAGCTCAAAAGAGATGTTTTCAGAAAACAACAGGGTTTTGAGTGGGAAGAAAGGAGAAATCACTAGAGGCATCTAGATATCTCCAAACTCTGTACAGTGCACATAAGCAGGAAGATACTCTTCAGTTCTAGGTTATATTAAACTATATGTGATAAATCTAACTCTTGTTAATGTATGTAAGATCCCTTCAGATTGTCTGTAGCTAAGCAACAAACATCCAAAGATCTCTTTCATCCCCTTGTAGACTGCAGATTGGATGGAAAACCATCCTTCAGGAAAACTTGGACAGGATAAAAGAATGGGTTTACTGGAATCTTATGAAGTGCAACAGAACCAAATGCAAGGTCTTGCCTGTGGGGCAGAACAAACCCCTGCACTATTGCAGGCTGGGGGCTGGTTGTCTGGGGAGCAGATCTGAACAGAAGCTGACAAGGGGATTAGACTCAATGACCTCCAGAGGCCCCTAATAAACCAAAAGATTTGGTGATTCCATGTTTCTATGAAAAATCCTGTACTAGAATTACTAGGAATACCAGATGAGGATAGGGAAAACTTCCAGGTACAGTGCAAGGCAAACAATGGAAACACAATTCTGTCAGGTCTGAAAAGTGTTGGAGAGGGAATACAAAAATGCAAGTGTTCTACCGAGCAGAGATTTGGAGTAAAACATTGGAGACAATACAGAAATATGAAGAAAGAAATTTGCGTTTAAATTAAGAAAATGCACAATATTTTGCCAAAATTTTCTTCAACTACTGTTCTAGAACTGGAGAATTTTTCCATATTTTAAAAATTAAATAAAATAAAATTGAAAATAAATTGCTTTCATGGAGAACCATGAATAGAAATACTTCAAATATTAACATATAAACTGGAGACAAACTAAAATTGTGAATGTAAAGCAAAACAGAAATCTAAGATATGAGAAATAATCCCAAAAATATGTCTAGTCATAACTAAAAAAATCAGTTCTTAACAAAAATTGGTCAAAGTGCCCCTTTTGAGATACATCTCTTCTTTTAAAGAAAACCTGTTTACAAAGGGCCTGGAATTAATGACATTACATTGTTTTCTGCAACAGCACAACTGAAAGCTTTCAGCTAGCCATACATTCTTGGCAATGCAAACCTGTAAAAAATTAGTTTAATAACAGATAGCTGTCGTTTCTCTCAAAGATGACTTTTCAGTAAACAAAAAGGCAGACATACTAATATTTATGAAGTGGAAGCAGCATGAATTTGACAGCCCTTTATCATACTGCTGTGATAAAATCTATTCTGTCATCTTGCTTTAAAAATACATTATATTGAAAGACAGCATTTTATTTTCTTTCAAATGAATGATGAAATGGTTCTATTTAACATCCTTTTGTACTCTATCATGAAGCAGGTCATGATTTGCCTGCACACTCCTGAACGAGGATAAATACCTAATTATATGTAATCAATATTTAAAAGTTTGATATCTAATAGAATAGAACAGATGTGATTCCTGCAGTATCTGCTCTTTAACACTAAGTGATGGTGAGTGGCCTGCAGCTGTTACAGAAACTAAACGCCAAATCTATGCATTATTCCAGCAATATCATGTACAATATTCAGCATGCAAATACCTTAGGAACACTTGAACCCCCTGCCTCTCTTTTCAGAAGTTCAGCCTTCTGCAGAAAATCAAAATAAAGACAGGGTTTGAGACAGCTACCATAGAAATGGCCAGCTACTTAATGACCCTTTAATAATTGCACAGTACGTTGGCCAGAGATGCTAGAACTGGAGAAGAAGCAATAAAAGTAATTTCAAAAATCAAAAAACTATTCAAATAAAAATAGTAGAAAGCTAAAACACTGAAAGAGTTTACAAAAGCAATAATAAAAATAACCCAAATTATCTATTGTTAATAGTCCCCATTCCACTATCATTAGACCACTCTGGTTTATATACACTTTTTATATTTTCCAGACATGACAGACTGGTGTAATGGGAAGTGAAGCAAGAAAACCCAGTAAGGAAGCCTGCCCAGAAATGTACCACTGTAGTTTGTATCAATACAGTTTCCATTCAATCTCTGAATGGTAATTAAGGTGCTGTGTTTTTACAAAGCTCTGATGCATTAAATACTCTTGGTTGGAAGTGTTTTGTTAGTGGGATTATATTATAAGCTTTCCATTTGGTTCTGCAGAACCAAGCTTCTGCATCTTTCAGCAACTCTTACTTATGTAAATATCTCTTTGGTCTTCTTTGAATAGCACTACTTGTAGTTACTGTAGTAAACAAGTACTACTTGTTTGAGTAGTATTATTAAAACATTTAATAGTTCTTCCTCTCTAAAATGTCTGGGTACAGCTTGAAGATTCTGGCACAGCTTGAAATATGGAAAAACTGAAAACATTCAGTGCTTTAGCCAATCTGAAGAGCTGCAACAGGTAAAACTGGATGAAACAGCAAGAAAATTGTAATCTAATTCAAACATTGTCCACTTCCTTAGGCCCACAATATCCCTACATTTTTTGGCTGCAATGTTAGGATTTTCTCTTGTGAGGTTGCTGTTGTTTTTAAAATACCTTTTTGTCTGGGTTGCCAGAATGTTGTTAGGTTCTTTTGCTTTTGAAGAGCCTCATCATGAGAAGCAGCTCTTTCTGTCATATGTGGAAGGACCATGCAGACATGGGGAAAGTTATTCAATTGCAGTGGATTGTAAATATAAGCACAACATATTGCTCTATTATCTAAGAACAAAGACAACAAGCAAAACAAGTGGAATTATTCTGCTATAGAATAGGTGCTATTGTATTTCCAGATTTACTCTGGGCATGTGAGGAACTATACATGAACAGACACAATCATTATAAATTCTAGGACTGGTTTCCCCTAACGGTAAAATAGACTTAGAAAACCATCAAGAAATAGATCCAGCATTCTAGTAAGCCAGTGAAAAGAAAAAAAACTGCCTCTGAAAATGTTTGATTCACTTGTTAACGACTGTCATACTTTTCAGAAAAACTTAATTGTTACTTTAGTAATATTTATCAGGATGAGCTATATGCTGAACTGAGATCAGTGGGGTACAGTTCCACTGACTTGACCAGAACCATTTATGCTCAAAGACTTGAACCACTTTCTTTTTGATATTTATGGAAATATCAAACATTGGTATTCTTACTGTAGCAAGCCTTTCTGTAACTAGTAGTTATGCCAGCTGAGGAGTATTACGTAGTAGCCTATGCTACCTCAATTATGCAAAATGCAGTGCTGGGTACTGTTAGCTGAAAGCAAGAACCATGATTACATAGGCCTTCATATGGGTTGATGGTGCTATATCTTGCAAAACAAGCTTTTTATAAATCTTGCTCCTCACAAAGCATGCTGTTTAGACCATGAAAGCTTAACTGTTCTCACTATTTGCACTAGACAGTTCATTACTTTTCATTATTATCCTAACAGCCATTCAAGGCAGAAACGACACAGGTGCTTTACTCTCTGGTATTATAACATTACTATTTCAGATGCCAAAATCAATCATTCATGTGTACTCTGGGTGATTGCAACTTATTGACTTAGGTAGGAATTTTGAAAATGCATTCAAGAGCTAAGTTGAAAATAGATATTGATGATAAGTTATGGAGTACTTTTTCCCAGTTTTAAAGGTTGCTGTGCAAATTCCTTTATTATAAAACATATTCAAATCAACATTAAATACTCAAGTAAATTTTAAGTTTTTCCCTACAGATATTAAACTGATTCATTTAAGTAAATCAATAAATGAAAAATTTTCATTAGAAGAAAACTAAAACTTTAACCAGAATTCACTCTGGCACTTCTTATGCAACAGATTTTCATAAGACTTACCTAAAGAACTTCAGTGCAGTGTGAATTGCTACATATGCCAGGCAGATTTTGGTGGCTAATGCTGAAGGCTGAACAGTATCTTGGGAATACAATCATAGAATCATAGACTGAATCATAGAATCACAGAATAGTTTGGGTTGGAAGGGGCCTTACTGATCACCTAGTTCCAGCTCTCCTGCCCGTCTTCATGGCCCTTTGGATTTTCTCCAACAGGCCTACATCCTTCTTATGTTGGGGGTCCCAGATCTGGATGCAGCACACCAAGTGGGATCTCACAGAAAGGAGCAGAGAGGTACAATTGCCTCTCTCGACCTGCTGGCCATTCCGCTTTTGGTACAGCCCAGGACACGTTTGGCTTTCTGGGCTGTGAGCTGAGAGCAGCTGGTACAGGGCTTCCATTCCCCATCCTCACTGTTATCCTCTGGCTTGAGAGCATGTGCTGCTTCTCACCCACTCTGCCTTTTTATACATAATACACAAATTCTGGGCCATGTCTGACACAAAATTTCTGCCTCCTGTTCAGCCACTCAGATCTGCATTCTCTCAGTTGGCAAAAGGGACAAGGATAGGAAACAGACTGTACCATGCCAATCCTTGGGATTCCCTGAAAGAAGGGTTTTAACTTATGTTTGTGAATGAAATTCACATTCAGATTTCTTCCCATTGTTCATAAAACAATTGTAGTTAGGATAACAACATGAACAGTGAATTTGTGAGAATTAAGGAGTGCAAAAGTCTCATCTAATAAAACACAACAATGTACAGCAGAATAACAGAGCACTAACACTGGAGATGCTTAGTGAAGTAAAAGAATAAGTTTCATAACCACAATCACAAACATTCTTTTTCTGGTCTTGTAGAAAATGATCTCTTTTCTTCCTTACTCCCTTTGATCCTTGTCTAGCAGTAGATACTATGCAAAGTCTTTGAAACATGATATTATATAAAAATTATGCTAAAATTACAGCTCCAGTGAAACACAGGAATTTAAACAATACTTAACTATGTGAAATTAATCAAATGGAAGACAAATTGAAATTAATTCTTTCAGAACACTGAGGCATTCATGCATTTCCTTCCTGACTGATGCTGAGAAATGCTAAATTGCAAATTTTATTTGTTTTCACATTTACATCTGTTTATGGTTTCACCATACATATAGTTTCTCCCAGGGAGATAAAAATACTGCAAATGCATCTTTGAAGAGTTTAAATTCCATATTGTAAGCATATATACAACCAGAACAGATTGCTGTGAGGTGACTCTGAGATGCCTTATTGCATTAGAGGGTTAGAATTTTGTAACCAAGGACATGGGGTAGAGATCTGTTCCTTGTAGGCTCCCTGTGGGCACTGGGTTTGGTACCCAGTGATCCAGTCTCAGCAAGAGCAGGAGTAAATCAAAAACAAAACCAAAATGAAACATACAATGAGATAAACTGCAAGATCTTTAGGCAGATAAACTCCCACCTGAAGGTCTCTTCAGAGACCAGTGCAATGCTAGGCTTCCACTGCTGTACCTGAACAAAGATTAATGTTTCTGCAGTGTTTTTTCTTCCCTTACTGCTGCCCTGGGTAATAGCTTGTAATTAACTGTTTAAACTAAGAAAGGGGCAGCTTGTACTGTGGTCATACAAGGAAATAAATCTTGTGGAGTCACATTGTGTATTTGGTGCTCCCATTAAGGGGTGGTTTTACTCTTCATTAAACACCAGAAGTTCCTCTAGTAGGGTTGAGGAAGAGGGAACAGATGAAGAGAAAGAGATGCAGGAGGTTGGGCTACCTCAGTTCTGTTGTGCACAGAATTCCTTGTTTTTCATGTGTTCATTGACAGATGGTCTTAGTAGACACAGTTTTCATCCTCACTGAGATGACTGTGACACCTATGCCTTTGAAGAGCTAATCAGAAGTCCCATCACAGAAAAATACATTTTCCTGTGTCCCTTCAGAAACTGAATGATGAAGGGTGCCTTGAGACCATGCCCCTTCCTTTCTTCACCTCCAAATCATCCTGAAGCTAGTATGTTCTCCAGAAATTACAAGCTAAATTGAAGGAAGAGCCATCACATCACAAGTCAAAGCAAGACTATCTAGTCCCTTAATTGATTTCTGAAACCTCAGGGAAACAAAGTTATGTGCCATTTGGGAGATGAGTAGTTACATCTCTGTCAGGCTGTGTTGCCAAAATCTGTCTAGAATGGTTGATTTCCTGTGAAAGCTTGAACCTCTGGTAAGAAAATCATTCCAACTTCATGTCGTATTAGTGTACTCATCTTTTTACAGTTTGTTTATTTAATCAGTCACTAGTTTTATGCAGAGCATAGTTCATAGAAGACTCACTCTTTAATTATCTCTTATCCTCCATCATGGCCTAGACCCTCTGGGATTTCCTCAAAATACTATTTGCCAACTGTGTTATGTGCCACCTCACAAACAATACTTCTCTTTCCTTGTGCAATAAAAGTGTTAGCACAGTCCTTAGAAGTAACAGCTTTTTAAAATGTCTACAGCTGATATACCATGGCCCTCTATTCCCTGCACCTTTGCTGCTGGTCATCACTGGCAGAAAAAACACACTCCAGGAGCAAATAGATATTTCACCATGAGGCAGCAGGGAGAGATTTATTTCTTGCTAATTTGTATGACAGTTCTCACTGCCTAACACACCATTGCTGACCATCTGAGAGCCACCTATACTCTTGCTTTTGCAATTCCTCTGCTTTACAAAAACTCTGCCTCCCTTGGAAATAGAGAGTTTTTAATGAATATATTAATACAAACTCATTCCAGTCCACTTAGAAACACAGCTGAGCAGTCTTCCCAGCAATGCCAGGAACACTTGCCCCTTCCAGCTGCTTAGCAGGTCTTACAAACCCCAGTGAATCCCCACCCAAGAGCATGGGAATTATTTATTTCCACTTTCATGCATCATTCACAGGCAGCAACCCCTTATCTGCAAGTACCAAATCTCTACAGAAGACACAGAAAGGCAAATGGGACAGCATCAATATGGGGAATGCCATACACTACCTAAAAAGAAATAAGAAATTACATTCTCATCTTTATGATAACTGACTTGGTCCCCTGCCCATTGAAATGAAATTACATCACCCCTCTGCCTTGTTTTGCCTCTCACTTGTCTGTCCTTTTGACTCAGGTGTCATTACCTTCAGCAGGGGAAAACATTCCAATAAATCCACTCCACCTCCTCTGGCCTTTCTCCCACCCCACCATGACAAAGGCCATCCCAACCAGGGCCTGAGAAAGACAAGGAATTAAATTGATGGGACCTCTCCCATTAATTTGCTCATTCTCCTAGCTCTGTTAAATGAAATCTGTGTGCTGATACTTGCTACCAAACACACATTCCAAAATTATTTTTGCTACAGTTAATTTATAGCTACCAGATAAAGCATTCATTTGCTTCTGGCGTTGTCTATGGGAATAAGGATGGAGGGAGAAGTGTAAATACAGGTATATTTGTGGATTTTACATGTTTATATATATACAGACAACATGTAAAGGATCACATTTTTCAATTTAGTCATTGAATTTTTCTCATTAAAAAGAAATTAAAAAGATAATTTATAAGATTAGAACATAGGAAACAATTAAGAGTGGTTGCAATTCAGAATAATAGCTAAGCCTTCTGCATATCTTGAAAATACTGAAAATAGAGAGATCATTCTATTGCTTTCAGTTAAAACTAGCTCAAACCCAGTAATCACTTGCACTACAAGAAGAGTGGCAGTAATATTTATTTTAAAATCTTCTTTTGGACAAAAAAATAGATAGAGACATAGGTTTAGATTAGTTCAAGGAGCAAAGATATACAAATAGCAAAATCTAGAGGTGACACAATGAAAATAAAATACAAAATGTCAATATTCTGTTCTTCATAATATAAAAATGCTGTGCTAGCCAGCTAATTACCATTTCAATTTTTCCTGAAGTGTTTTCCTACTCAGACTGTCCATTTGTTCTTTTTAAGCTACTACTTCAAAAACATTCAATTATATGATTGCATTTGTAGCACATATAGTAATGCAATTGGCATTAAAGAGAAAAATCATGTTCAGAACAAAAGCTTTAATTAGTTCTAAATATAGAATTATAGTGCCACTAGTCATTTCAAAAGGCTTTTGAATCATCAAAGGTTAATTGTCAAGATAACAGTGGTGTGATTAAAGGGAATAAATATGTCACATTGATTTGGCTCAGTGCTAATGCACTGAGTAAATCCTAAACTACTGCACTCCCTCTAAGTCAGACTACTGAAAGTCAGTTCTTAAAAAACTATGAAATTATCTGCTTCCATCCCAGGGATTATTGTTCTAGATAATTGGAATGTTACATGTCTGAACAAGCTGTCAATATATTAAGGTATTGCACTGATTTAGAAAATCAACTGCTAGACTGGGAAATCCCATGGGATTTGAGTACTTTCTGAGCCATTTGCTTATATTAAATTTTTAAAAATTAAAAACATAGGAAAACAGAGGCATGTAAGAGATCAAAGTGAAATGAGATTAAAATATTTCATAGGAAGTGAAGAATCAGAGGCAACATCAACTTTAGCAAGTACTTGGGTGTGAAGTGGCTCAGCAGGGAAGCAGTGTTTGTCTTTTATAGCTGTACAAGACGGTACAGAACTTTTACCTTTATCCACACCTCTGGCAGCAGACTGAAGTTGTCTGAAGGACCATGATTGATTTTGACCCACAGGTTTCTTAGGGGTTGGGGTGCACTTGATTCACAGTAGGAGCACAGATTCTTGTTTAATATTCATCAAAAGAATATTGAGTTTGTACACATCTGACTGCTCTACAAGTCAGTGCAGCCAGTGCACAACTAGAGAGAGAAATTCACTACCTGGCTTTAGCTGTGTACCAAAGCAAAGTCTAATGCAGATGCAGCTACAGATCCCCATAATATGCACCAGCTAATGGCAAGTAAAGTCTCCTATGACCTGCTTGTCTTTACATCAGGAGAATTAGTATGAAACCATTAGCAAAATAGAGACCAAAATATAAATTTTAGACGTGCACATTAGTCCTTTTACATATTTGATAGGCATGTGGAATATTAATGAAAATAAGAAACTTTAGGGGAGAGAAGGGGATTGTGGAAGTGAATTCCACTATTTTGATTAAAAATCACATTAAAACCAATACAACTTCATTATTTCCTACTTATTTTTGGACAGACATGAAATCATATATAAATCTTACTGGATAAAAGCTCAACTAATCAGAACATTTTTTAAAAAAAGCAGAATACATAGACTCCGTGAGAAACTGCAGTTTTTCAGACATTGTTCTCCATGTTGAAGACCTTTAGAGGTTACTCATTGGGCCTGTCAACACTTTTTTCTGTCACATTAAAAAATAAATAAATCACTTTTCTGCCATACAAGAACTTTTTCTATGCTGAACTTCTTGTCTTCACGATGTGTCCAAAGCTTGGAAATGAAATCCAAACTGTTATCCACTCTTTCTGTAATTCTAGAACATGTGTTCTTGTTTAACTTCTCCTAGGATCCTTCTGGACACCAGCGATGCACTATTAAGATAATGAATGAATAAAATAAAAATTCTCAAATTCTAAGTAGAGCTTGAAGAATTTCAGTTTCTTTGGTAGGGACAGCCTGTCAAAGTCCAAATTCAAGTGCTTCTTGTTCTTTATGTATGAGTTTGGGATCAGAGTGTATTGTTGCCCTCTCTATTCAATATATGGCTTTTTGGCTTTCATATGTTAAATAGAAAATCCATTAATTTTGGTCTTAACAGTACTGGATTTAAATACATACATACCTGATTTTATAATTTCTGCTTCAATTTGAGTAATCAGTCATGCCTAATTATAATTTAAAATATGTATTAAACTTTCTTCATCATTATCTGCAAAGCCTCAGAATAAAATTGCTTTGTAAGCAGTGGATTGAACACTTCCTGGAAAAATGAACAGAATGCATCAGGAAGTGGAACGAATTGTTTTCTGTTCCCTTTCTGATTCAGCATGGCCAAATATGCTGAGCAACTAATGACAAATCAAATAATGTCAAGAGGAAAAGGTGGAAAGTGGAAAAAAATGACTAGGCAGCAAGTCTATGCTTCAATATATAATTCTTTTCTTCTCACCTCCCATGTGAAAAATTAGGTGTTACAATTTTTTCAATCCCACTCTTGGTCAACATGCTCTCCAACTATTTACAGATGCAAGGCAGCCTTACAGTTTAACTAACAGGCTACACAAAGAGTCAGCATTGCTTACTGTCAGACTCATATTAAGAGCATAGAAGCAGGGAAGACCATATTCTAAGAAGCATTAAAAATCAGTACTCTATTCATCATACATGCTTTCTGCTGACTAAAACAACTCTTTAAATTTTGAACAAAACCAGTTTTTAAAATTTTCAATTCAAAGTTTGCAAAATCATGAACATCAGTGAATCATACTTTTCTCCCAGAAAAAAAGTCCTGAAGAGTAAAAAATAATTTATTTTTCTAGAAACCAAATATTTCAGTAATCAAAAGGAACTTATTTAAGAATTCCTATCGTAAAGCCTCATGAGAATTCATTGTCCCAAGTGTCCTTATTTTCCTTAGGTCAAAACCCTGAGCATGATTTAATTTGCCAGTATGGATTTCATATGAGTACTCTAAGTGAAATCTTGAATTGTTTATCAAGAAAGAAAAACAGAAAACACAGCTAGGGCTTTATTTGAATCAAGGAACCTTTTCTATACAGAAAAGCATGCCATGAGAAACCTAACAGTTGCTTTGAATACCTCTGAAATAGAGGTTTTTTTAAAGTATTTTTCAATTTCTGATTTTTTTTCTAATTCTTCCATAAGTAAAAAAACCTAAATAGTCAGCATGAAAAGATAGAAAACAAAGTTAAATGTTCTCAAGGATTCATTGAGTTCACAGTATCACGTAGACACACATGAATTCCAGAGAAGTTAATCTACCATGGTTTCAGCTTTTAGCGGTGCAGTTTCATAAAGGAGTGTAAAAGACACAAAACAGCAAATGAGCAATGTGTATGTTCTGCGGCACCAGAACCATTTTCCTTGAAAAATATTCCCTTCCCTGTTGTTGTGAAAGCAGTATCTCAAATTCTAGTGAGTTACAGAGCCTGCTACAGGACATGTTGACACATCCACTACATTTTCTGCTGGTAATGTCTGGAAAGGAGAAGACATCTGCAGAGGGAAATGCCTCATGCTGGAGAAAAGATGATGGGCAATCTGTAAAAGGATGGGGCTACTGAATGTTTTAATGTTACCTTGTAATTTTTGACTTCATTAATGCTATAGTTTGAAAAGTTTTGAGAAATACAAAGCTGCAGCCTGTGAATGAAATATAAGCTTCCCTGTGATAAAAATAACCTTTGTTCACTTTTTAAAGAAACAGCTAACACTTCTGGTAGAGAACCTGTAATTTCAAAATAATTGCTGTGACAACCGATTCTGAAAAATACAGGACCTACTCAAATCCCACCCAACAATGTCTTGTTCTCCAGTCTGTAATGACAAGACCAAATCAGTAAATAAGAAATAATTGCCGAACTGCAATATATACAGCAGCTGTCTATGTTCAAGGTATCTGTGAAAGAGGGCTCAGGGGAGGGAAGAGGGCAGAGAAGTCATGGTGCACTAAGTCATTTTTATGTCATGGTCCTGGTAATCTCTGTGATTAACTTGCTGACTGTCTCAGCAACTCATTTGCAAGTGAGTATTCCTAATTCTCTCAAAAAACAGACTATGGAGACAGGACCTAATTCTCAATTCTTTCTCTGCAGCAAAACTCAAACAGGTTTAAAAGAGAACAATTCCTTGTCTCTGAAATTCTTGCCACTAGAGACTTACAGGGTTTCTTGTTTTTGCTTCTTTCCAAAGCTGTAATATCACAAGATGCTGTGAGTTCAGCTGTGCTGTCCTAGTAAAACTGATTTTCTGCTGATGGAATCACTGCTGTTCCTGAAGTTTCTGAAAGGGTGAAAACTCACCCCAAAAAGCAACCTTTATGGAAAGTAGTTGGTTCAAGGGAAACATTGTCTTTCCTGATGTAATGTGGTGAAGAAATAAAAAGTGTTTTGAGGAATCAAGCATACTGGAGACATAGTTCTCCCCTTCCACTGAAGGAATGAGACAACTGCAGCAATTCCATACAGAGCTCAGAGTTCCCATTAGGTGCTCAGCAAACAATTCCCAGAAATGTAAGGTAGGGCAAGTTCATAGGTGAAACCTGAATGTTCCTTCAATCCACTTGTTCACACTAGTCTGAGAGCAATCCAGCATTCTTCATAGCAGAGCAGACCTGAGATTTTGGTAGTCTTTAGCAGACTGTTCTTCCCTGTTTCATTGTCACTAGCACTGTCAGTGCGGCCATTAGCATTACTTCAGAAATTGCTGCTATTCTGAAAATCTCATCTGCTCCTGTGTCAGAACTCCAGAAGGCTTCAAAAACTCTCAGCAGAGGTGTCATTATCAAACCAGCAACATCACAGTCGCAACAGGAACCAGCATGCTCAATTAGTCTTAATGTACTGTGTTTCTGTTCCTAATTTAATAGCCTTGCAACCTTTTCTGCAGCATCTGTTAGCTGCAGCAAGGTCATCAACTCTTTCATTAGTGCTGAATGGCAGAAAGAACTGGCAACATGCAGAGTTGCCTCAGAACAACCAGTTTTCCTGAGTGTCACTAATGCTTATTAGTATAGATAGCTCTTCATTCCTACAGAATCACTTTGCCCTTCGGTGGGGCTGGAACTGAGTTAGTAACTGACAATTCTTCAAACTACACTAATTACAAAAATAGGAAGTTCAATGAAGGAAGAGCTAGAGCCAAAATGATTGTTAAAGGGGTGGGGAGTTTAATAATAGGAACCTTACCTTTTCAGCAATGGGAAAAAAAAACATCAGAGATGTGTAAAAGTATCAAAGGTACTGATAATAGTCACTTCTAACTAGCGCTGTTAGAATTCAGTTGCCCATAAGGAATTGTTGAAAGAAATGCAAAAATAAACTGGTTAGTTCAATTAAAGCACCTAAAGCAGTAGGATAGGCAGGATAATCCAGAAGAAAATAGGTATCTTCTCTGGAATAATTAGTCATTGTTCATCTAAACTGCAATAAATTACCATTCATTAATCTAAGTGTTCAATATGAATATAGAACAAAAATCATGGAAACTAGAAGTTCAAAATTCTGATGTACCCATAGATTTTAAAGAAAATGGAGAGAAATGGCAGGACTGTGATATGACATATCAAGGAAATCAGGCTCACCAAGTAAAGCAAATGAGATCATTATTCAGACTGTTTGAAATACCTCAGTTGTGAAATTTGTTGGGGTTTTATTAGAGATACTTTGCATTCATTTAATTAAGCTATTCACAAGAAATACTAATCTGTGTAAATCACTCAACACTTCTGCTCTTTTAACTAAATTCTGAATAAATCTTTCAGCAAATGTATAGGGTTTCTGTTCAAGATTTCTGTTCCTGATATTACTAACATTAAAAATTAAACCCAGAAAAAGGTCTCGATAAAGTGCTTCTCATTCTTCAAACATGAGGCCTTTTATTATTCTTCTTTTGTTTTTATTTTTCTAAAGAGAACTGATAAACTTCTTTGCAGATCTCCTGTAGTGAAATACTAGATACATTCTCACTTGTTGATCAAAGGTCAGATAAATTTGGACCAAGACCAGTGCACTAAATTCTATTTTGTCTCTGTACAGCTACAAAGGATGGTATATGGCATACCAAGACTCAGTGCCACATGCCAGTTTTTCAGATTAACCTTTCCAAAGCAACTAATATATCAGTTTGTTCCAGCCATTTGATAAAAATGTTTTACTTTGTCTAGGTCAAGATAGAACCATGGGGTTTTAAAAATTAGTTTATTACCTTAATCTTAAACAAATTTCATTTCTGTGACACTGAATAAGCATGAGTAAAGCAAATATAAACAGTTTTCATCAGGAATCATTCTTATCAGCTATTCCTTGCCAAAGGTTAATATCCTGCAAAGCACCTACACAAATAACCGCTTGTGTTTGCAGATACATTCAATGAATATGCAGAGAAACAAAATGTTGATACCACTAATCCTCCTGTTCCAACCCCTGTTTTACCAGGCTTGTACTGCTTTGCTGAATTTCTCCTGTGTTGTGCATTTTTGGTTTTACTTCTGTTCCATCTCAGAGACACTGACAGAGAATACAGATTGCCAGGAGCTGACATCAATCTTCTGGTAAGCTGTGGTATGGTACCAGTAGAACACATCAAGAGGGAAAATATACTTACAGTGACTGTTTTATGATTAGCAGCCAAAAAAAGAGGCAAAGAGGCAGAGGCAAAGAGGCAGGGAAGTCAGCTCACTGCACTACAAAGCACGTGCTGGTTGGCAGACTGAATTCCTTAATGACATTCTTATTAAATTCTCGCTGCCAAATCCTGTTTGCTTTTGCTGTCAGAACTGTCTGCATTTATAATGAATAACTGTTTGGAAGCTACTTACATAAAACATTGTTTTCATGTCATTGCCACAGACGGCATCTCAGGCAGATGAGAGAGCACCTTGTGAATTAGTTCATTGAACAGTCCTTTTTAACACATTTGTGCTGGGACAGTGTTTCTATGGACACAGTCACATTGGTCTGGACTACAGCATCCCGAGGATGAAGACCTCCAGACCTAATATACATTTATTCTGAGTGATCTGATACCATATTTTCACAATGTTTGCAATTGGGTTAACTGCTGCAAAGGTAGGCTATCAGAGTACTAATGAGAGTAATGAGGTGCAGTGTTGTGGGAAACCCTCCAGACAAACATAAATACACAGTATGCCAATGCTCCAGTGTAATACAGTCCCAGAGACAGAAGCCTCTTGGCAGATAGGGAAAGGTTGCAATACATAAATGAGCTTGCTGGGTAGTCTTGTGAAATCTTGCCAAAATTACACTGTTTACACAACAAATAAAGCAGAGGAAGGTGTCTCTTTCCACACACTGCAGTTCCTATATTTATGCTTTTGCCTCAAAGTTTTATTTCCCCCTGGCTGACACCAGCTCTGTATGCAGAACATATAAAGAATGCATAATTTAGAGTGAATGTCTCACTGCTAAATTTCCACTATGGAGCTGGTCTACTTGCAGTACTTTGTTACTGTGATGATGTAGCCTGTAGTGTGAATTCTGGATTTTGCTGGGAAGTTGCTGCAGCAAAACTCTTTCTTTGTGAATAATTTTGTGTATAAATGCAATCCAGGAACTGCTGATGGATCACTAACATGTCTTTTCCAAATAAAGTCTGACACAGATTGAGCCCTGGAAAACAAAACTGTTTTTGAAAAGAGCCATCTAGACTTCTAAAAGTAAGCTGGTACATAGCATGCACTAGAGTCCTTCTCATTTTTAAGAAGGTGTTACTAGAAACAAGTTTTTTAACATGGAAAAAAACATGTAGAGGTAGAAAGAATTTAAAGGAGAAAAAGCTATAGGAGAAGCCTACAAACGTTCAAGAGGCAAGGTCAGTCCTAAAATGCAGCAGCCAAGGTCATAAAGAAGTGCTGCAAATAGGCACAAACAGCCTTGTGGGGTCATGTAAACCCACAACTATTTACTTATCATCAGATATGTAATCCACACCTGCCACCATCACATTGGCTCCAGTGTGATTTTATCAGCTGCATATTAGGTGGTTGTATTCATGCAGTGTAAAGTGTGAGTGCAGACTGCTCAGAGAGACAAAAAAGAAAAAGTTGTCCCTCTGAGCATCATTACATAGCATTATAGGACAAACTTTCTCTGGTGTCTGGATTTGACTTTACTGGTAAGGAGTACAGAATCATTGTTTGGATAACTCAAGTACCAGTCAAACCACATCAAAAGTAATAATTGGAGTCTAATACATATTTAAAATTTTGACTTTTATAAGTACAGTGGTGAGAGGATGTATGATTTTTTTTTTTTTTGCCATGTTAGAAAATTATAGGTGCCATGTATTTAATGCAGTCCAAAACACACCTCTCAGACTTTCATAGTAAGTCAAATAGTAACATTATTACCCTGCTGAGAGTATATCTCAGTGGGTGGGTGATGGGGGAAGATAGGACTTTTTATTTCTGGCACAATTACAAAGGGAAAAAATGTCAAGTATAGACAAGATCTTAGCTTGACTATTCCTTATCCTGCATACCTTAACCACCTCTCAATTGCCTTTTCTTTCTTTTTTTTTCTTTCTTCAGGCAGGCATTGCACAGTGTGACACTCAGGCTACCTCTAAAAAACATGCCTGTTGCCATGTCAGGAAGCAGCAAGGTCTAGCCGTGCCATAAGGAAAAGGCAGTGTGAAACCAAGGATGATGAAGCAGCTGGCAGACAGAGGGGCCATGACAGCAAGAGTCAAGTCCCACAGTACCTTAGTGAGGTAACCAGAGAAGGTGTGGTGACAGTACTTGGCTAGGCTGAGAGTTCAGATCATGAGACAAGATTACAGGGACAAAGCGGAACGACCAAGTCACAGAGTCAAGCCAACATGTCAAGATCAGAGTCTGGATCAACAGTGTTCACAGCTGGGGATGGGCATGACTGGGCATGATATGATTGCAAGGTAGCTCAAGTAGGGGACAGGGGCAAGAAACTCACCTTAAAAGCAGCTCTGAAGGAAAGGAATGGGGACTCTTAGGGCATCTTCCATCTCTTTTTCACAAGAGGTCTTCTCAATGAGCCAGGCTGAACACAGCTAAACTCTTGACACCAAGTCCAGGCAGGCAAATTCCCAGGAGGGGAGAGGAATGCTGGTACCTTCTGGACTTCCTTCATAAGCACTCATTTTGGGTTCTCCTTCTAAATGGTGATGCTCTCTTGAAAGAAATGAGAACAGAGCTCAAGTGGAATTATGTATTTTTAAAATGAGTGTAATACACTTCTAGAGTAATTCTTACTGTTTGCTCTATAGTAAAAAAAAACATGTGTCTGTAAGAAAACTTGTCAACCATACTATCTGAGGATACTGAATCTCAGAAAAATGGAAAAATAAACTGCCATTTGGCTGTATTTAAAAATGGATAGAGATTGTTGTATTTTAGGTGACATGAATCCTATTCCTAAGTGACAGATGGAAAAAGAATATATACTCACACAATTTCACTCAGACAAGTTTTTATTCTTAGCATTGAATTCAGACTCCTTGTCAATGAAAAACATTGAAACAGAATGTGAGATTATAATTAGATAACTATTTAGCTAAGTACAGCTGAACTGGCAAATTAATTTAGATGGAAAAATCAGTGAGAGACTCAGATAAGAGCCTTGTTATGAAGCTCTTTATAAAACCCCCTGAACTGATAACGCAGGCTTTCCTCCAAGCTTACAGAGACCACCTTTGTTATTTAAATCATGTAATACTGATTTTGCTATCTCTTGTGCAACTACTCCAACCTGCAACCCCAAGTTATTACAGGTGGCTCCAGTTTTCCTCTTTTTCACTATGAATAAGGGGGAAGGTATTTTTGATCTAGTCCCATGATGATAACTGGTGCAAGAAAGAGCCAATCAGAATGAAGGATGTTCAAGAGAGAACTAATTCTTGTGGGAACCAGGTAGACATTTTGAGCTAGAGCTGATAAAGGACTTCATCACGTGAAACTTGACCCCACAATTGACTAAGGCTTAGACATCTGACCTCAGAATTTAAGCTATATCCCTATGCCTTGAATTATCTGCATAATGTATGAGGAGAATTGGCTAGCTCAGAGTAAAGTCCATCTAAATAATGAACTATGAAGTGACTTGTGTGGTCCTGGTGTCAAGTAAGCTGTACTCCCAATAGATTCAGAGCCTGCAAGGAGTTCACCCATATTATATGAACCATTTTGCTATAATGCTGTTGGGTTTGCTTTTTTCAACTTAGTAGAGGGCCACTGGCTTCTGCAACACAGTTACAGCTGAAGTGGGGCTGCAAAGAATTTGACACAATTGGCAAGACGAGCTTACATGTGAATTGCAAATACAGCCTTTAGGAAATAGAACAGAGCTATCCTTCTGCAAGTGCATTTCTTCAGTGGAAAGTACAGAAGAGTAGGGTCTCCTGGAATTCATGTTTGGTGGTGAGTTTAGTGTCTCAATACTCATCCTGGGAAAGGTCTGCACAGAAGTGATGCAGTTTTTCTTAGAACAGCCAGACAAGATTCTGCTTCACCCTTCATGGATCCTTTGTTATCAATCTTCCAATCCAGAGGTTAGTTTGGGACTTACACTGCATCCAGAGAAGAGCAACAAAGCTCAAAAAGAATCTAGGACACAAGTCCTGTAATAAACAGCTAAGGGAACTGCAGTCTCTGACCTCTAATGAAAAGCAATAGGACAAGAAGAAACAGCCTCTAGTAGAGCCAAGAGAAGTTTAGATTGGATATTAGGAAAAATTCCTTGACAAAAGTGTTGTCAAGCATTGGAACAGTCTGGCCAGAGAAGTGGTGGGACCACTGTCCCTGTGAGTGTTCAAAAAATATGTGAATATGACACTTAGGGACATGGTTTAGTGGTAGCCTGGCAGTTTTAGCTTTATGACTGGACATGATATGTTAAGGTTTTTCCAACCTAAATTATTCTACTATATGGTCATTAAACACATGGTTTAACTCTGTGTCTACAACAAATCACTAATAGTTATTCACCTTTATGAAATATGTTTTCCTTACATCTTTACTTTTAACTCATACCTCAAATAATTCATCTGGTTTCATGTATGAGGGTCTTTACAGACTTTTCAATGACCCAAATTCATAAAAGGCATGTTTTGTATGTACAGACCCCATTAAATTCAGAGGGAGTAGAAAGACTGTTAAAAAGTGTATTCTGGAGGAAGGGCAACATATTAACATGTATCAAATATTGAAGTCTCTGAGTAGCAGCCCCTTAGCTGTTGTCTTCCCTCTCCTTGAATTAGCTTGCTCCTAGAGGATTGGAGTAGTGAGATAGTGATATATAAATAAAAAATTATTCTCTTTTACCAATCAGTGAGTAGGTAGACCATAAATAGACATTTCTTAATTTTATCAGATTGAAGTACAATTACATAAACTATAGGATCGCTTCTGCTGATGGAAAAAGATTTAAAATAATGTATCTCCAGGCTTTATTTGGAAACTGGATGGTCAGATGATAATTACCCCGTTTGCATCTCTAAATTACTACCAGCAGAGCCTTCGCTATTGCAATCTAGCAGAGACCAATGCCTCATTGGGCTCAAGAGGCAATTAACCTACTGAAATCTAAAAAAAATGGAAGCATGAACAGTTTTTCAGTGTCTTGCATTAATTGTTTGAAAGGCTTTACTTACCTTCTTGAGATTGTCTAATCTGTAAACTGGGATGATCATTTGCATTATGGTAATGAAAATACTATATACATCAAAAGAATGAAAAAATCCCCTAACTGCCTTACTTTTAGTGATTGATTTCCAATAATAAACTTGAGCAGGTTCAAGGCAAAGGATGTCACTGGGAAAATTGAAGATATAAGCTGTAGATTGAGTGCTTGCTCTGGCTTTACTGCAGGCATGCAAAAATGCTACATAGCTTCCTTCACTATTTTCAGAGTTCTGCCTTTCCAAACTGTTCAGGTATATAAAAAATATATATTTGAGGAAGATATTGTCTGTGTGTTTGGGGGGAAATTAACAAATGAAAAGCTGAAGAGTAAAAAACTAAAAATCATCTCAAGCAGAAGCAATACCCAGGAACAGGCTCGGTGCTGAAAGAAGTGTTTTACAGACAAAGTCAATGAAAGTAAAAATTTGAAGTACAGAAAGGTATTGTAATAAAGTTCTTCCCAGTATCCTCTCCCTCTCCTTTCAGCCTGCATTTTTTTCTATTTGATTAATGAATATTAATGACCTCCTGAGTTTCCAGGCCAAGTGAACCAACAGCCAGATGCTGTGGCCATGTCCACATACAAACCCTAGCTGGAACCCACTCAAGACCACGGAGCATGCTTTTGCAGCCCCGTTTTCTCAGTGGTCTACTCACATCTACAGACAGCATGGAATGTACTAGAACCTATGCTACAAACCCAGTCAACATCCCACACCTCTCCTGGGCCCCTCTTCATGCACTTGTTTGCACACGTGTACTGGTTTGGGCTGGCACAGGATTAGTTTACTTCATAGCACTTCACATGGTGGTGTGTTTTTGATTGGTGACCAAAAGAGTGCTGGTAATTCAGTGTTTTTTTGCTATTGCTGACGTGGCTTGACAAGGCTTTTTCTGTTTCCCACGCCATCAGTGAGGGGGATGGGAGTGCACAAGGAATTGGGACAGGTCACAGCTGGAACAGCTGACCCCAGCTGACCAAAGGGATATCCCAGACCACAGGATGTTTTTCTTAGATATAAAAGCTGAGGGGAAAAGAGGCAAGAAGGAATATTTGGAGTTATGGCATTCATCTTTGCAAGTAACTCTTAGTATGATGGAGCCTGGCTTTCCTGGAGATGGCTGAACACCTGCCTGACCATGAGAAGTATTGAATTAATTCCTTATTTTGCTTTGCTTGTGTTCACCTTTTGTTTTACCTATTAGAGTATTTTTATGTCAACCTACAAGATTTCCCATTTTTATCTTTTTTGATTCTCCCCCCTTCCCATAGCAGGAGGATCGATAATGGGACAACAGTGAGGGAACAGCTGCATGGGCTTGAGCTATCTCTAGTGGTTAATCCACAACACCACACCAGCTCTGCACCCCTCTTTGTAAAGAGTCTTCATTTCTGCTTACTTTGTCCAGTATCTTCACTTAGCTTTACATAAGGAAGATTAAAATTTTTGTCAGGTTTATTTTGTCTAGATTATTGCCATTCCCTACTGTTTGACTGTGGTGTCCCCAGAACCATCACTTAGCCACTGTTCAGGTGCTCACATATCTGTGAGCATTTGAACCCAAAGGAATCATCAAGACTGGCAGTGGGACATGCTAGATGACACATGAAAGCTGGGGAGCACAAAGATTTTTGTGCTGTTGTAACAGCTGTTGCATTCTTATGATGCTTTGATGCCTGGTCAGACATGAAAACAGTGAGCAACAACAGGAATTTGGTACTAGGTATTTCAGCTCCAAGTGAGGACAACAGTCCTACAGACAGCATCTTACCTAATTGCAGGGTGCAATATAGGCAGCAGCTACAGCTGAAAAGAGATGCTTCTTTGCCCTTGGTGATAAACTATTTCCCAAAGTGCATGACTACATTGAAGGGCATCAGAGGTCCTTAACAGCTGGGGTTCAATAAAGCTTTGGTTCAGGCATAACTATTTCATTCAGCAACCACACAGAGTGCCTTAGCCCATACACAAATGAGCAAAGCCTTTACTAAAGCTAGACAAATGTGAAGGGTGGCACGTCTAACAGTATTCCAGACTTTATAGTCTCACAAGATTAATTCAGGTGCTGCAAACCTTAAGTCCTATACACATTGAAATGAATTATAAAGCTAGTCAGGAATATCATGCTGGAATTTCTGGAGAAGAGCACACTAATTTATAGACGAGGCTTCTTGATGTGATATCTCAGTATGGTCATTTTCTTAAAAAAAATGAAAATTAAAAACAAGGCCTTCAAATGCATTTTCTTTCATACTGTCTGTTGACATGTGAAAACCTCACAGAAGACAAGGGAATGGCCTGACAGATAGAATACAAAGCTAGTCTCACTTGCACTTGCTCTCCAGTTGGCTGGATTTAGCAAAGGGAGGCTGCAGGAGACGAATGAGCAATTGGAGTCTCTACAGCCAAGTTCACTTTGGGTGAGAGTGGTGGGCTGAGCCAAGGCACACAAGTGCAATTCCTGTGGATGTCACTCTTTATTCTACTCTCTTCACACAAACAAACTCTTCTCTTTGTAAAGCCGTGGAGTACTAGGTGTGGGGAGAAAAAAAAAGGATCAGAAATCTACTTTAGATTGTTTTCATCTGGAATTGTTCTCAAAACTATTGAGAGAAACATGGGTAATTAAAGATTAATATCTTTAATTAAATATCTTGTATTTCAAGATATTTGGGCACAGTTTCAACAGACTACTTTCTTTTCCTTTCACTCTTTCCATAGTACTTTCCATCTCCTGTAGTTTTCTCTTCTTCTGAGGGCTTATTCCTTTCTCCCAGGAAGCTGTCACATGGACCTTGCTACAAGGATTAGTAACTCCAGGAAGATGAAAGGTAATTAACCCTGGTCTCCCAAGTATTTCTGTTTTGGTTGTGGTTGGATTGTTTCATATCTAGCAAATTGTGAGATCTGATCTTGTGGTTAAAGTGTTCATATGTATCTTTCTCCTGCATAGAATTTTTACTGCTTATCAAGACTTAAGAATAACATATACATACTTCCCATCTGCCTACCATAAATGTATGAAGAAATTAACATCATTAAGAGCTATGCTATTTCAGATGAAACAAGCTGGTGATTAAAAAACTATGGAGGGACCAGAGTAGGGAGGGAGACATAGAAAGACATAAGAATGGATACATACATTTATACAGGCATGTACCTAGGCTACAAAAGTCACAGCCATCACCAGCACAGACATTAGGGTAAAATCTACATTTAACACCTCATCTTACCAATATTGCCTGATTCTTTTCAGGATACTAGTTTAAGTTGTCTTGGCAAAGGAGTAATTTTCCAGTATAATTCCTGCAGTCACATTTGCTCTATCTGCAAGTGCACCTATCCAGTACTATCCAGTACAACTAGGTGCATATACAGAATGTGTTTATATATACAGTAAACAAGTTCCTGAGCCATGTATTTGCTGGAATTACCAATGACTTGATTCAACATTATGCTTTTCCTTTCAACATGCACCAGAGTTTGAGATCCTATTCCTACCTAGTCAGCCTATCATGTGTGTATAGAAGCAAGGTTTCCAAACCTTTTTGATCTACAGCCTCCCACAGACTTCAGATGTAAATCGGACAATATAATTGTTTTTAATTTTTTTTGTTTGCAGAACCATTTGTAGAATGCTTCAACATAGTCCACATATTGAAAGTTTGGGACCTAGGAATATTTCCCAAAAGTAGTTCGGATATATGTTCCAGCTTTGCCATCATTGCACTCCTTCCTCAATTCATGATTTACCTCCCAGTATGGTTTCCACAGCTAAAAGTAGTAGAAAGCTGAATAAACCAGTAAGGTCATATGCTTAGTCCAGGCCTGGCCTAATCAACTTAGTTTAAGTGCCCAGTGTGGAGCTTATGATAAATGTGAACTTGTTCATTTATAAAACTTTCCCATGGAAGCCTTGGCATAACACAGAAAGATAAATTTCTGATAATTATTTTTGATCTAATAATGCATCAGATCTTTGTGGTCTTTTGTTGGTTATTCTTAGTAAGCACCGCAGTAATAAATCTTCTAGCTGTTTGTTTGATGTGTAGATACGAATTGTCATTTCTTCTATGAATTTCATATTCAAAAGTGCACATTGCATGTAGATGATTTGAAAATCCATGGGATATTGCTTTCACCAGCAGTGAATTTATTCTCTGTATAACAAGAAAATTCAAAGGTTCTTTAGCTAGGTTTAGTTGGTTGTTGGGCTGCAAAACAGTTTCCAAATTCATTTAACTGGTATTCACCAGGGGAATTTACTGTTTGTGTAAGACCATAATTTAACTTTGGAAGGCAGCAATGAAAATTTATTTGGTTAAATCTCATTAGCTACTGGAAAACCTATCTGGAAATTCCTAATCCTTTTCACTTCAAAACAGAAATTTGATACTGTACATTACCTTGACTATAGGCTGTAATTCTAAAGCCTGTAATTGCAAACAAGAGTGAGTTTACACAGGAGGCTGTTCATTACTATCCTTCTTCACAGGAATATTTCTACTGACATAGTTTATACAAAGGTAGGTACTTCTCTGGTTTTGTATCTATTCAGCTGTATCCTGGAAAAAGAACAAAAGCCCACATCTAAGTAAAATATGCCGAGCTGTGCTTTTGTTTGCTTTGTAAACACCAAATCAGAAGATGTTCGAGGTTGGCAGACACTTATGGAGGTCATTTAGTCCAATCTTCCTGCTCAAGCAAGGCTACCTATAGCCAGTTGCCTAGGTTCCTGTTCAGATGACTTTTGAGTATCTCCAGGAATGGATATTTCACAGCTTCCTTGGGTAACCTGTGCCAGTGCTCAGTCACCCTTGCAGTACAAAAGTGTTTATTGATTTCATAGGGAGCCAAAGTGTTTCACTTTGTGCCCACCGTCTCTTATCTTGTCACTGGACACCACTGAAAAGAGCCTGGCTCCATCTTCCTTGTACTCTCCCTTCAGTTATTTGTACACATGGATGAGATCCCTCCTGAGCCTTCTCTTCTCCAGCCTGAAAAGTCCCAGCACTTTCAGCTTTTCCTGATGTGAGAGATGGTCCAGTCCGTTAATCACCTTAGGAGCCATTTACTGGGCTCTCTCCATTACATCCATGTATCTCTTGTACTGGGAAGCCCAGAACTGGACACAACACTCCAGGTGTGGCCTCATCAGTGCTGAGTGGAGGGGAAAGCTCACTTCCCTTCATCTGCTGGCAGGACAACTTCTAATGCAGCTAATACCATTAGCCTTCTTCCCATTTGGGCATATGGCTAGTTCATGTTCAACTTGGTGTCTACTAGGACCTCCAGCTGTTTGTCCCCCAGCCTGTACTGCTGCCTGGGGCTGTTCCTCCCAAGGTGCAGCATTTCTTCAGCCTGGCTAGGTTTGTCTGGATGCCAGCACAGCCCCCTGGCATATCAGCCTCTTCTCCCAGTTTGGCGTCATCTACAAATATGCTGAAGGTACGCTTTGCCCCATCACTCAGACGATGCAGGATACATGATGCTCTTCTCTTTGCAGCTGTCCTAGATCCCTCCATAAGGCCATGGACTACATAAACTGAATAATGCTTCT
This sequence comes from Parus major, assembly GCF_001522545.3. NCBI lineage: Eukaryota > Metazoa > Chordata > Aves > Passeriformes > Paridae > Parus > Parus major. Next base: position 27,503,439 of record NC_031768.1, read on the forward strand.
GTGCTACATTTCCAAAAATGTATGTGTGTACATGTCCTCTCTGTCATCTATCTAACTCCTCTGACACTACAGCTAGAGAAATTTGTGAAAAAGTAATAACATCAAACAGCACTGGAAATGTTTGGACTCCAAATGCAATTCAACTGCACTGTGATACAGACACTTCTCAGTAATGTATTTCTATAAATTCAACTGTATAGCTTCTTTAACACCTTTAATGTCCTTGTTTACTTTCTGCTTTATTGACAGCCTGAGAGAAGTTGAACAGCACTAAGACTTTCCTTGCCTCAGAGGAGAAAACACCAATAGATATATCTCAACAGCAGAATAGATGTACTCTCCAGCATGTTGCAGTCCTGCTCCTTCAGTTACTTAGCATCAGCTCCTTATTCCCAATTAAGATGATAATCCTCACATTGCTATAACATAGAAGCACTACCACTAAAGTGGCTTGTACGTAATCTGCCTGAGATTTGCATGAGGAAAGGAGAGGCAGACCTTTTACAAAGCACACCACTAACATGGTTAAGTCCTATCCAGTCCCATTACTGCAAGTAAAGATGCAGAAGGAAAAGGTTTTCCCTCTTCCTGGTGCTACAGTGGCCAGCACAGACTTCCACTATAAACCCCCAAGTAGCTTTTCTTAACAAGGAGCAGTCCTCAGTCACTATGTCAGATGCATATTACATGCATATACATCCCTAGCCCACTCCAGGGTAGGTTTCTTTTTGTTCACTTTTTAGGCCAGTGATATAAAGGTAAACAGGGGCATGCAGATTTGACTGCTGTATACCGTCAGAGGAAGGCATGGGCTTCTTCAGTATTAATTCCATCTTGATCTGGATTGAATACAGCCCAAAATGGATGCATTCAAAGTCATTACTTCCAAAGTGCTCTAGGGTAGAGTGATACCAATTAAAAAGTTCCAAAGAGCTTGGGAAATTATGAAATGTAAAACAGCAGTGAATGAGTAACTTGCTGACCCAGCCTAATAAACTAGTTTCTTTGATGGATGATAAAAGAACCTTGAGGAACAGTGGTTTTACTGCTACAGGAAAACTGCTCACAAGTTTTCATGGTAACTAATTTAGCTACTATCTCTGCTATTTCATTCTGACCCAATTACCAAAGGATCTTGCACGTGGCCTTTTGCACTTCCACAATAGATAAAGCACCTTAAAGTCTTTTTCAAACTTTGAAAATGTACATGGCTGCTTTCAATTAACTCAGGGGGAAAATGCATCATGAAGAACGAGTACTTTATGTAAGTAATGCTACCAGTCAATTTAGGAATGTTGTTTAACTTTAATTTTTTTTAATTGAGTCAGTATATCAGTTTGAAGCCTGGAGCCTGAAGCAATTCTTTTGAGTAGTGTCGTGTCTTGGGTTTCTATACAGTTAATGTAAAAAAAAAAAAAGCCTCAACTTTTACAGCATACTAGGACTACACCCACATGAACAAAACTGCTTAACAAGATAGACAGACTTCACTGTAGTCAGAAATACAATTATTTCCTCAGATGTTATAATTCAACTGCCTAAATCATTAAATGATTCACCTAATTTCTGCAAATCCATATTTAAGTAGTCATTTTCATATTATGCTTTGACACGTACTTGTTTGCTTGCATTCACTGGATGATCTGCCTCTTAATTTGTATATTTTCACTGGTTGGGATTGTCTCAATTCTGCTTAGAACTGTTGTATTTGAAACTGTTTATTACCATCCAAATAATAAATAATAACTGTCTGAAGCACTTAGCAGTTTTCTTTTCCTTCAGAGATGTTAATATTAAAATAGATTCTCTTCCCAGAACTGCATGTTCTCTTTTCATTAGCCTTTATAAAAACCACAAACCCTCAAAATTCTAACTTTTCCTGAAAAGAAATACTGCTAGTTTTAATTCATTTTTGTCTGAGTTCCCTTCCCCACTATGACTTGTAGTTAAAAGTAGAACTAACCAAAACAAATAATCACATTTCAATGTGGTTTTTCTTTTCTTTTAAATCACATTTTACAATATGTGCATGCATGAATGCCATTAGTTTTTCAAGGTTATCTTGGGTTTTGTATATTTAAGTTGGTGTGCCTGTGCAGTGCAACAGTGTAACTCCACAGAATCATCTATTTTCAGAAAAGGATAATGATACCACAACAATTCCTCCCAGGTAAGCATCACTGCTTGATGCAGCTGAATGGTGGGAAGCATACAAATAACTGAGCTACTCTGTGTTACTTTCTTGGCTGCATTAAGCTTTCTAACTTAGAGACCAAAGTTACAAGAGAGGAAAGCAGTGTTCTGGTAATGGCTTGATTTTATTCTTGCATTTTCTTCGGAGCTTTGTAACACATTTTTTTATCTTGTACATAGCAATTCTCTCTGCTCAGGTCTCAGTGCCCAGAGTCCACTAATGTCTCCCACATCATATGGTGGAATGTCATCTCTTGCAGAAACATGAGTGGGACAGAAAGCCAAGATTTAACTGGTATTTCCACATGGCAGAAGAGTCTCCAGCATGCCGCATCATGTGAAAATTCTGCAAATCGTAGCAGTTGGTTTGGTGGGGCTTTTTTCCTGATTCTGGAACAATTGGGTAATTGCACAATTTTAATCTCATATCAAGGAAAAGTACACTGCAGAGGTGCTGTGAATTCTAAACTCATATTGGTTGTTCAGGTAGATATACCTGCACATTCACATTTTCCATCATTATCAAAAGTTATTTAAAAATTCCATCATTTAAAACTAAAACATAAACCACAAAACATTGCATTACAGACTGTGATTTAGTGAACAAAAAAAATTAAAATGCTCTCATAAAGCACTTTGAGAACTAAAGTTGAAAACTGCAGTGTGGGAGCCAGGGTGTACTGCCTGCAAACCATCTCAGTGAAGATTGCCATTAGCTGATGTCATGTGATCAGCCTGACCAAAATAATGACCTGAAGGCAGATGGATGCTTGCTCCCTGATTTGTAGCACACTAAGACTCAGCACTCAAAACTGTATCATCCTTGTCTTGGCATATTTAGCAGCCATTACATACCAGAACCTCTGCTATTGGTGCCAGTCCTTGGCACAAGGTTGTGAATGTGACAAGCTCTATCCTGAAATGTGTCCCTGCAGTTGGCCATCACAGGTCTGGAGAAATTTATAGTACTTACAAGATACATGTGTATAGTTATAGGTGAGATGGGACAGATTTACTGTCAGCCCCCTGCAGTTAAGTTAGACATATTCTGTCTCATTTGCAGAGCGACATAGATACAGCTGGCCTTGGTGTCACACGTGACAAACAGGTGGCCCTGCAGAGAGCATGGCCAGCCTGCCTCCTGTGGAGCTCAAGTCTCCTCCACCATGAAGTTCCATAATGCATTCTGCTCTTTTCCTCTCCTTTTCCCATCCTCACAGATTGCAGCCTGTCTGGACGTGTTTCTGCAGCAAAACTGGCATGAAGACTGAGCAAGGTGCCAAGCAAGGTCCTTTAAACAGGCAGTGTGACTGAGTCACAGACTGAGCAGCCCAGATTAGGGCAGGACAATGTTTTAAAGCATCTTGGGCACCCCTAAAGGCTTGTGGATTTGTATTTTGTATATGAATATATCCTGTAACATTCTCAAGCTTTCATACAGCACAGCTCAGTTGTATCTTTTTGATGGCCAAATCTACTGCCAGTAGAAAACTCTGCTACTTTTTGAGAGATTAGTACACAAGATGAATTTGGAGTTAGATCATGTTTTAAATGATGATCTGTCCTTCCTTTTACTCCATGAAGCTAGAAGAAGTGGAACGAACTTGCAAGTTAGGTATAGCAAACACGAATCAAAGGAAATAAAAATCAAGAGGAAAGGAGTGGCCTTATTATCAGAGCCCAGGGTTAGGAAATCTCAAATCCCAAGGCTTCCTGAAAAAATCCCTTTTCTTGCATGGGTCTCACAGGGGAGGTTGTTCTTAACCACTCTGCACAGCACCTGACTGCATTTACCTTTCTGACACTCACAACTTGTTTCACTGAGGTTACTCCTTGTAATAAGGAGTTGTTAACTGTGTGAGCCTCTGTTTGAATGAGGACAGAGTTTCTTGGTATAAACAAGCTGCATTTCTATACTGAAAAGAAGAATTTAATTCAAGAGCACATGGTCTTGCAGTCTTCTCCCATGGGAGGCAAGTTTGAGAAAGATTATCCCTTACAAACTGTGTGGAGGACACACTACTCAGGGGGAAGGTCAGGTTGTGGAGACAGATTTCTCTTCAGATTAAGGGTATCTACTGGCAGAATAACATGTTTTGACACATGAGGAAGGTACCTACCCTTCCAGGCAAGTATTAATTTGCAGTTTGCAACAGGCCAGGAGAACGTCAGATAGCAGCCGCAATAAAAATGTAAAATGTTTTAAACAAACTGCAATCTTGTTATCCTGAACATAGGCTAAGTCATAAACTACTACTTGGCAGGGGTGTGTGGGAAAAGGGGGAAAGCCTCACATTTTTCATTTACAGACTGACAGAAAGGGCAAGACTGGAAGGCACCAGAGCAGGTCATCTGGTCCAACCTCCACGCTCAAACAGGGCTATCCTGCTGCACCTTAAGGGTGTGAAAAACGAGGTTCACTCTCCTGGTAAAATTTAAAAGTTTAATAAAGGACAATAGGAGACAAAGATAATAAAGCAATGTTTAGTGGCCAGGTGCTTGGCGCTCCTCCAAGAGCACACCTGCTATTTCGGAGACACCCTTTACATACCTCTTCTAGTACGTCAGTCTATTGCATATTCAGACAATTATGCATATTTAAATTTTTCCCCAAACTAGTTTACATGTTCCAAGAACTGTTTAGCATGGCTCCTCCTTGAACCTGCCTTTTTAGAGCATGCGCATTTCTTGGCTATGGTTTTAGTCTGTTCTTATTATCACCTCCAGCTTGAGTTTTGGTCCATATTTTCTACAAACAGTAAATGCTGATCATTGGCATATCAGTAGCAGGGGTCTTCATCATACATTCATTGGATGTTACCCCAACCAAGCAGGCATAACTATATCACCTATTTCACTACTATGTCTAAGCATAAATAAAAACAGTATCTTTATAGCAAAGTTACTTTAACATTATATATATACACCATCCATTTTAATATTTGTGAAAAGCCAATATTATAATATGTATTTATAACAAGGGGAGACCTCATCACAGTTTATAACTTCTCACATGGTGGAGGAGCACTGACCTCTTTTCTCTAGCAGCCAATGACACGACCGGAGTGAATGGCCTTTAGTTATGTCAGGGCGGGTTTAGGCTGTGTATCACAAAAGGGTTTTTCACCCAGAGGGTGGTCAGGCACTGGGACAGGCTCCCCAAAGTGGTCACAGCACCTAGCCAGACAGAAGCATTTGGACAATGCTCCCAGGCACATGATGTAATTGTTGGGGCTGTCCTTTGCAGGGTCAAGAGCTGAACTTGATTATCGTTGTGGGTCCTTTCCAACTTAAAAGAGTATTCTGTGATCCTGAAAAATTGCAGGTGGTTCTCCTTGCTGTGCAGACACCTGTGCAGATATGAAAAGCACAGCAGGGACAATGTGCTTTTAAAGGCACTGAAAGTGCCAGCGCGATGTGCGCGCGGTCTGCGTGTGTCCACGTCTGCCTGTTCATTCCGGCATGTCACCATGCAAGGACCACCACAGCAGGAGGTGACTGGTGACCAAGGCCGCCCGACCCTGCAGCACCCTGAAAGGCCAGACGAGGGCCACGGGGAGGCTGCTGGCGGGCTCCGTGGCCCGGCCCGCTCGGCGGGAAGCGAACATCCCTCAGGCGGCACGCGGCCGAGCGCGAACCGCTCGCTGAGGGAAGCACGGGCCCCGCGCATGCGCGGCCACCGCTCCGCGGCCGCGGCCGCGGCCCGGGAGGGGAGGGACGGGACGGGCGGGGGAGCGGGCGCGCGCCGCCGCTGCGCCTGCGCGGGCGGTTCCGGGGCGGGCGGAGCGGGGCCGAGCGGAGCCGTGGGTGGCCGCGGCCGTGCCCGGCGCTCTGCGTGCCGCTGCCGCGGGGCATGGTGAGCAAGGGGCCGCTGCTGCGCCTGCTGACCGCCATCAACCGCAGGAGGATGAAGCTGCTCATGGGGCTCGCCTTCGTCGCCTACGTCGCCTGTGAGTGAGCGGGGGTGGGGGCGGATCTAGCCATTCATTGCCCGCTGGCACGGCGCCCCCCGTGCCCTCTCCCCGCCGTGGGGGAGAGGAGGAGAAGGAGGAGGAAGATGTGGCGGCGGCGCCTCCCGTACCCCGTTGCGCTGCCCCGTTGCGGGCGCGCCGCCGCGCGGCTGCTCCGGCCCTGGCGGGGCAGGGGCTCCCCCGGCTCCGGGCGGCGGGGCTCAGGGTTCCCCCTTTCCCTGCCCGGCCGAAACTTTCCCGAGTGCGATGGGCGGCCGTGCCGGGCGTCCCCTGGCCGTCGTCGCTCCCCTGCCCCATCCCGAGAGCTTGCGGGGAGCGGTGCGGGTGGGACGTGGCTCAGAGTGTTTCCGCAGCTGCTCTTTTTCTCAGACCGCGCTTTGTCCGCCCCGATCGTCACCTGGTAGCGGTGAGCAGCCCTCAGGGAAGTTTTTCCAGGGTAGGCCTCGAGTCTGGTTTTTGTAAAATCCTCCCAAGTCCTTGGGGGGCTAGATAAATGTTTGTTTATTAACTCACCGCGTAGCTAGAGCCTTAAGAGCCTGGAGAGAGGCACAGAGGTACTTGAGAAAGTCTTAGAATAGCCAGTGACGGGGATGTTTACTACTTCACTTACTAGGAGTGAGTCAGATAGATTTAAAATGGATTTAAAACGTTGTCCTGTCAGCTCAAGCTGTTCTCTTGGTTTTTCTGTTGCAATTTTAATTTATTTTAGCCTGTTTCGTTTTCAGACTCAAGTAGATTCTGTGTGGACAGCATGATGCCTTGTCAGTTTAGGTAGGGAAAAAACTATCCTCTTGATGCTTGAAGGCACATACATATAGGTGAGTGTGTGTGTATTACAGTTCAGATCCACCCTTTGGATTTGGGAAGATGGAGTGGTACTACACAAGTAATTTGTCAGAGGGGTGGTGTGTCCTATCACAGAAACACATCAGTTCCCTTCATTACCATATGTTAATGTCTTTACTAGACCTCACTATTTAGGTACTTCTGTTACCGTTTGTGTTTCAGCTCTGACTTTCGGGACAGTTTGTTTATCTAAGTGACTTCAGGCCCCTTGCATCCTGACAGTTTAATGTCAGTTCTTATTTTGAAAGGCTTACATATTTTGCTAAAAGTGATAGTTTTCAAAATGAAAGTTAAGATAGGCTGGTGTGGAAACTGGATTTGCGTGACAATTGATGTGGTCACTGGGACCTATCTATTGGTTATATTCTGTGGACAGTAATTGATGTTTGCTTTCTAACTTTGTGAGTAAAAGTTAGCCTTAAGGAGAAGCCTTCTGACTGCTTGTTTTTTTGAATTCAGAAAAAAAGTGGAGGAGGACAGGGACTGCAGGTCGATGTGGCAAAAAGTAACTTGAAAAGGGAATAAGTTGGTGTCTGATGGAAACGTGATTTTGTGAATCTAACATGCCGTGCTTTCCCATCTTTTGACTAGAGACCAAAAGTAGTAGAATCCTTAGGTGACAACTACATAGTATGGTACAGTAGCAGATGCCACTGGTCTGTCACATTCTAGAGAGAATATTTTTTGTTTGCTTTTCTCAGAAGTAATTATTTATGATCCCATTCACCTACCCTAAAAGGGTACTCCTCACAGTGTTAACTGAATCATCACTATGCTCTACTTTCAGGCAGATAATGCCTGACTGAAATAGCAGAGAATCTCAGAAAACTGAGCTGCTGGTGTAGGTGTATGTGCTGGCACTTCTTACATTCCTTCTTTCTGAAGGACTCTCCAAATGACTAAGTGTTTTTAGGCTGTGCGCCTCCTTTCCATGAATTTCCATTCAGTATTAGGGCATGGGCATTCAGACTTGGAGCACATTTTACAGGGAATTAAATAGGTGGCAAGTACTTTTTTTTTCTTTTTGGTGAACTAGAGGATAGGACTTTTTTTAATAGTGCTGTTTTGTCAGCCTGTGTGTGAAACCCTGAGTAAATGTTTTCAGAGTATAATTTAGAAAAATGTCTTATTTCACAGAAATCTTTTGGCTTTGAATGCAAATTTATTACAAAGGTGCCTGAAGAACTTCTCTGTGCAAGTTTGCAAGCTAGAGAAAGAACTTGGTATACAGTGGAAAGGCTGTGAGCTATTTCACTCTCAAGTCATTGAGTGGCTCTCTCAGTAGTTTCTGGGCTGGGTATCAGTAGTGGCTGGGCTGTCTTGGATATCTCTGCTCCACATCCATACAGTGACTGAAATTTCTTTGTTGTGCACCAGATGAAGGAACTGGTCTGGACTGAGATCACCATGTTTTGACTTATCTGTTTGACAGTGTGGGTGTTCGACAGCTGTTTTGGACCAGCTTAAGGAGGTGGTGCACAGTGGTAAAATGGGATAAAAGCTGGCAGTGCTGCTGGCAGTGTTGCCATCACATGCCTTGCAGGTTTGCAATTAGGAGGGTATCTCCTGAGGAGTCCTGTTTACTTTGGTTGAAGTGCGGCCATGATATGGGAGATACACTGTTAAGATTGTGTTAAAGATCCCTGGAACTCCTTTATGGACTTCACTCGGTTCCCTAGCAGCACTTAGAACCTGAAAGGTCCTTACTGTGGACTTGAATTAAGGTAGTATTTGATGACTCGTTTCTGTAAATCTAATTTATATTAATTTAAAAAATCATTCACTTGAAACATTGTTCTGTGCATGGTTTGTATGTATAAAAATAGAAGTCAAAAGGGGCATTTTTGTGCAGCAAGCAATTAAAAGCTCTTGTTTCCTGGGAAAAGGAAGTGAATAAAGTTTAACATTTACCTTTTCTCTAGGCCCTGGGTGAAAGGGGTGATGTTGTTCCCCACTACCCAGGTGGTGAATTTGGAGATACTGAAGCTAGCAAGCTGTCTGAATCAGTCTGTAATATGTCAGACTGCTACTCTTTTTTTTTTTTTTTCTAATACTCCTCATAATTAGCTTAGTTGGCTCACCTTCAGCGCTGTCTTCTGTGAACATTGCATGACTATACTGTGCTACAAAAAATGGGAAACCTTGCCCAGAGGTTAGATTTGTATTGCCCTTTTAAAGAGCCAAAGTCTTCTGCTCCAGCTTTCCTCTGATTTAACCTCCAGCAAAATAGTGCAGGAGTGCTAATGCTAACCAAAATGGGGTGGAGGGGTGTGTGGAGGTGGACTGAAACAAATTATTTCAGGCATGAGCTCCACGTACATAATCTTGATGCTGTTGTGAATCCACAGCTTCAGAACATGAGGTGATTAAGCAGAGGTGAAGTGGGTTTAAATGTTGTCTGTAATGAGAAATGCAGACAGATCCTAAAAGAGCAGTCAATTAAATCTATAATGTTAAAAAACTTCAGTGTCACCACAATATGAATAACTTATATGGAGGCTGAGAGTTTTCTTCCGTTTTTAAAAACCCCATCTGTGTGTTGGAATGTTAAGATACAGGCATCTTAAACTCGCTCCCTTGGAAGTTTTAAATGTTTATTCGGCTTTATATGAATATGCAGTCATGCTTCAGCAGTCTCTTTGCAGAATGAGGACCTTATTTAAGTTGCTGGAAATACACTTAGAATCTTGTAGTCAGGATTTTAAGGCCAGAGCTCATCAGTCTGCATGGTTTGCTTTAATCTTGATGCTACTGTAAATAATCTGCTGATGTCTTGGTATGACAGGGCAGTTGCATGTTCTTAATGAAGTAGTTAAGAGCTCTATTTCTGGTAAAATAGAACAGTTCTCTTTACTCATTTGTTGATCAAACGGTTCTCTGGAAGTATATCAGTAGCCTTGTTCCTTTTCCACGGGGAAAATGGAATAGTAGGGTGCTGTCATGAGATCCAAACTTAAGTCCTCATTTCCTTTGTAAGATAAATTATAACACAGCTATTAGAACAACTTAAAAATGAAATTTCAAAATAATCTGAGGGAAGTACATCCTGTAGTACAGTGGCTTGACTTTTCACAGCATTGTTAATTTCCATGGTTGTTATCCTTTGTTTTATAAGATTAGCCATTTGTTTTTGTCAGATTTTCATCTGCTAGAAAGAATGCAGTGTTCTCTTCTCAAAATACTGAGGTGTGAGTGAGCTTTTCAGTTTTAAATCATACCAGCCCCTTGGATGTTGCTTGTCTTGCATACCTTCAAAACTAAGGTTAAATGCTACTTAATGTTCTGTTTTGATAAGCTTTTACTTCCACTTTTCATAATAGAAAAGCAGTTATCAAGTTGGTCCTGCCCTATTGCTTCAGGCTGTCTGTCTCAATGTTCTTCAGCGTCAGAAACCTTCCTTCCCCAGCCATTTTATAACTAGATGTCAGGATTCATTGGCCATGGAGGAGTTAGAAATGGTTGTGTAGGACTTCAGGCTGGCTTGCTTTTTGTGTCAGCTTGCCATGGATTCTCCACCAAAAAAAAATTAAACCCAAAACATTTGCTGGCTGGGTTCACATTCACGGAGTTGCCTATCATTTGTGGGTTTATGCAAATAAGTTCACTGTTGTAACAGCTTCCAGTTCCCTGCTAATCAGGCTTGCAACTAGCTGCACTCGTGTAGCTAATGAAAATTTGTTCATGCTTCAGTTGTTTCTAAGGAATAGATGGACTCTGACTATGCCATTGCTAGCCATGATGTTTTAAAATCATTTTTGGCATCCTGGAGAAATTATCTTACAGTTTCTCTCTTCAGTTAATATTTGTCTTTAATCTATTACCTCCATTTAATATTTCTCTCTTCTGCAGCATGTGCAGGAGACAGCACTGTCATCATTCTACTCAAGGAGAAACACTCTTAGAGATTCCACCTTCTTTACCCTCTGTCTTTGCAAAGGCAAATGTTTCTCTAACATTTATATTACTAGCTTCTTTTTCCTAAGCTTGGTTGACCAAAGCAGAATTTGGTTGAAACTGGTAGTTTTCAGCATCTCATTTATGGACTGTAGAGAGGGAGAGGCGGGGGTTATTGCATCAATTTACTTGAAGGAGTTTGTGAAAGGTAGCTGGGGAAAGTGAGTTTGTTTCAGTTACAGTGCTGACCATTGGAACATTCTGTGAGTCCACTGAAAACAATCGGAGCTGCCAGCAGATGGGTCAGTGGAAGAGCAGTGGTAAAGAATGATATGGTGAAGGTAAGAGGCAGGAAGGAGTAGTAACAGTGAACAGAACTGGATAAAAGACTTAACTGAAAATTTCAAGAGAAGTTTCCATCTGGGAAACTAAGAAAAAATCAGTTATAAAGTGATGATGTTAACTGAGGTGTAAGAAAAAGTATCCTTGGCTACCTTCCCATGCAGTATGAAGCTCCATTAACTCTTGTAAAGAAAGAAAATCTGCGTAATGTTATATCTTACAGCTGTGGGAGGGCATTGGTTTGCCAGGGTTTAAATGTTTGTTCTTAAGAGAGGGTGGAGAAATTTCCTGGTGATTGTGTTGTTTTTGTTTTCCCAGTTGATGACTAGCTGAAAGGTTGACATAGAGGCAGTGGTGCTGTCCAAGATAGAGAGATGGCATCTTTTCCTTAGCAAACCCTGCGTCCTTGTGTCTAGAATACTTCTCATGTAGGAAAAGCTACAGTTCCTATCTGCTGTCTTTGATTTGGGGCAGAACTCTACTGTTGGCCAAGGCATTAGTTCAGGAAATGCAACAAGAAGAAGCATTTGCTGTACAGAGATCTGTGTAGACTTACCAGAGGTGTATACTTTTTTTTTAATCTCTTAGTATTGAGGTTGTTGTATGTTCCCCAAAGGCATAATCATAAACTTCACTCAGGAAGGTGACGTTTCTTAATACAAAGTTATGATTAGTAATTTTATGTTGTTATCTCCAGTAATACTGCAACATACATGCAATCAGTAAAATGATTTTCTAAAGTAAATTAACATGCTGCTAGAATTACAGATGGAATACAGTTGAGAGGTTTTTTTTAGTCTTATGGGATCTAGACAATAAAAGGCAGTTTGAAATATGTTGGCCAAATCGTAGAATGGTTTGCATTGGATGGGACCCTTAAAGGTCATCTAGTCCAGCCCCCCACTGCCATGGCCATTGACATCTTTCAGTAGAACAGGTTGCTTAGAGGCCTGTCCAGCCTCACGTTGTTTCCAGGTGTGGGCCATCCACAACTTTTCTGGGCAGCCTGTTCTAGTGGCTTTCCTCTCTCATGGGAAAGAATTGCTTCCTCGTGTCTTACTTAAACCTCCTCTCAGGCTAGCACCATGTCTCTTAAGGGTGCTGACATCTCTTGAGTAGTCTGTCAAAGTCATACCTCTCCAATTTACCCACAAGGTGTTGTGTTGGGAACAATTTTTTATTTTTATTAATAATTTATTTAGTTTCCTAAAGAAAATAATACTTTTCTTTACATTATTAAACATGTAAAGAAATTCAATAAAAACTTTAATGCAATTGTGTTAAAAAGCATTTTATGATTTCCCTTTACATGCTCTCCCTTTTAGTCAGGTTTGCATCTTGAAACAAAAAACTTATTTCTTTCAGGAGACTGAAGCTGCTGAGTGATTGTGGAGAGTCAGATTTAAGCAAAAAAAACCCAAATCCTGTTTTGAATGCCATTGCATCTCTCTGAAATTGAAAGTTTGACTGAAGCAATTCACTTTCGATGTTCAGAGCATACAAGTCTGCTGTAGAAATTCTGGTTATGACTGTAAAGCAATTCATATTATTTTTGCATGCTGTTTCTGTTGATAGTGAAATCTGTTTCTAACAAACATCATCTTGTAATCTTTTTATTCTGAGGAGAAGTTTTAAAGGAGGGCGATACAGGGAAAAATTCCTGTGCTTTCAGCTAAATCTATTTAGACAAAAATATGCAAAAGTTTTTTTAACACAGTGTCCTGAAAATGCAAACAACAAAGTAGTTGGGAAAGAATATGATTTTAAAAGAGATTGCATCTTGTTTTGGTACAGTTGGATCTCTATGAACATCACAGTTTTGCTTTTTAAAACATCCATTTTAAAATGTATGTGATGCTGAAACTAGTGTTGTCGCTAATAATTTCATATTGAGTGTATATTACTGTTGAGGGCCTGTGGTAGTCTGTGACTTGATTTTAATGTCATTTAAAGAGACCCAGAGAAGAGAGATAAAGGTACAGGTTTCTTTTAAGATTACGGTTTTTTGTACCTTCAAGTTGTGTGCAGTGCTGTTTTTCTGGTTCCCCAGCCTATTGTGGATGAGTTAATTATGGCATGCAAGGTTCTCTTATTGTAGTAAACTGTATTTTATAGAACCTGTACAAAAAATATTATTGCAGATGAAAAATTCAAAGGATATTCAGATGAAAACATACATCCTATTCCTATGTTCTGAGGATCTGGAAAGATAACATTTGCCTGCTATGAAGTGCAGCTGGTCAGAGTTAAAAGTTTGACTATGATATTGACATGTCCATTTAACAGTAGATGCTCAGCAGAACCCCAGCCAAGTGCTTGGGGTTTCTGTTGTATTTTTCAAGTGTGATTCACCAGATTTTGTAGTTTGTGTTGTTGGTTTTGTTTGTTTGTTAGTTGTTTTTTTTACTTAATGTAGGCAGAGTTGGTTTGTATCCAGAGGATAGCTCCTGGACTGTTCCTTTACTGAGAGTATCCCAGTCGTTGCAGTCCTCTGCATCCAGCATCATTTCAGAATGGGGCTTCTTTAGAAAAACTAAACAAACTTAAATTTTCAGGAATGTAAATATATTCAGTATGAAAAAAAAAAATTCCCCAACACATTCTTTATTCATATATGGTTAATTGCCTTTTAAGGTAAGTTTGAGAAGTCTTGAAAACCTACAACAGTTTTGCTGTAAGGCTGTGCTTGCCAAATAGTTACAGCTTAATCTCAGAGGCTGGGGAAAGAAACAAAAAAGCATTAGGGTTTCCTAAAAACCCTAAGTGATTAATATTTAGTCAGATAAAGGTAAATACCTCTTTAATAACAATACTGTGGTTAGGGCATTAATATTTTAATAAACAAATATTTTTTTTTTAAAAAAAGGATCTTTTAGAGAGTTCTTCATCATTTCACTTAAGGCATGTTCTTCTTTGGAAGCCTTCACTTTAAAGTGCAATGTCTGTGGGAATGATTAATGACTAATGTATTTTATTCTTCATGGTACTTGCAATTAATCCTTGCAAAAATGCGACAATAAAAATTATCTCCCTCATTATTTTATGAAAAGGATGCAAAGGGGAGAAAAGAAATACTCAGAACAAATAGGTATAGTCCTAATTTTGCTCCTCCTACAGGCCATTAAACCAGGCTATAATAATTCAGGTATTCTGATCACTTCCCTAATGGCAACTTACTATGACCTTAATCAGTCATTAGGTGAGGTTTACATCAGTCTTTGAAAGAAGAAGTAGAACCTCTGTCTCTTTCTCTTGTAGGTGAGTGTCTTAATTGTTAGGTTACAAGTCATGCTTCTGTCTAGTTCGATGAATCATGAATTCTTCCCTTGCTCAGAGTTCCAGTACGTGGCAGGAAGACTATGTTTATGAATGCTCTCTAGTTGGATGAGTTGGAAGTTCTTCATAGAGTATGTTCTGTGAGGCTGTGGGGGGTGAGGGTGTTAAATTTCTACAGTCTGAGAATTGGCACAAGACTATTATCCTGCATTAATACGTTTTGGCTTAAAAGATTTGGCTTTAGACTTGAATTTTTAAAACTGGCTTTTAGAGTGAGGTTCTGGGTTGTGTTAGTGTTTGCTCAAATTTGGTCCATTAGGAGTCTCATGCTTTTGAAAGCTGGGTTTGTGTGTAGTGCCCAATTCATGACCTTGCTAATGTGGAAGATTTTTTTAACCATCCGTGTTTGTAGCTTTTGTGGCCTGAGCTTGATGGGCCTGTCACGTGCTTTTGCAGTTCCTGTAAGGATTTTCATCTTGAATTTAGGCTTGTGATTTTCATTATTCTGCTTGTGGATTTGGACTTACCTCTGTCCATCGTTCTTGCCTGAATGTGAAACCAGCCTTGACTGAACCTTTAGGGCAAGGAAATCCTCTGTGAGCCAGTGCTTCTGGTTCTGCTGCTAGGTAAGCCCGTTATATAAACAGCTGTGTATTTGGAAGAGAAACAGCCAAACCTTATTTCCACTCTTGTACAAAAATCTTAGCTGTGATCGCTTCAACCTCGGTGTAAGCTCCATGTGAGCACCAGTAGCCAAAGAGATCATTTTTAGAATTGGGTATTCAGAATCCTTTGTGAGGGCAGTCAGTATATTGAAATGAGTTATTGCAACATTTCTCTATATGAGACTTCAGGGTTCTTCAGATCTCTTTGTGTGATAGTTTCTGTGTGGTTAATTTATTTCTTTTAATTATTTTTATTTTATTTTTTTGCAGTGCTACCCAGTATGCTTCGTAAAAGTTTAATGCTAGGTCATGTATTCCTACAGAACAGGGATATCAAAAATAGTGTTTCTGAAAGGATTTTAATGTCTTTTTGAGCTTCTTTTCCCTGCTGGGGACCCTAAGCACACACAAGTCACATGTTTTCTTTAGGAAGCCAGTTCTTTGTATGCAATGTGGCTTCACTGTCTTTGCAACAGAACTGGGAAGGTGGTATTTGTGTTGCAGCTGGCAACTTTTTGGTTTTTTTTTCCCCCCTTCAATCAATTCCTACTTCACCAGCATAAACCCAGATGCTTCCTGCCACTGCATAACTGCTTATGTTATTTGTATGGGTTTCTGTAGCCCAGAAAAATAATTCTTTGTCAGTATAGCTCAGTTGTGTTTAACTGGAGAATTGTGTACCTTAACTGCCAGATCATCATCATTGTTCATTGAAAGAAAACAAAGTGGTTTTCCATTAGTGTTACCATACATAATTCTAAAATCCTAGCCAGAGGGTAAATAACTTGAATTTAACTGTGCTCAACACTGTATCCTATTTTCACCACATTAAATTTACTTTGTCTTGTTAACACAAAATCCAGGTTAAAATCAGTTGGATTTTATGGATCATTTGGTCCAATGCAATAAATCTTCCCTGTCTTTTCCCCAGAAGATGACAAGAGGTTTTTTAGTATCACCACAGGTAACTCAGGGCCCTCCTACAACTTATTTCATAGTCTCTCATGGATTCTTATGAGTTACTCGTGAATTACTTAGCAGCACTCAGCACTTAAAAACAGTTCAGTAGCTTTGCCATCCCCTGAAGGCTAGAACAACTGTATTACTGAATCTTCTTTTCTCCCTCCCCCACTCCTCCTTCCTGGGAATGTTGAAGTACTCCTAACTGGAAGGTGCCTGTTTTTTAGCAGCTTTGTTTCTGTAACACCTCATTGTGTAACAGTGATGGAAATGTATGTTCAGAGCCTGAAGGTAGACAAAATACTTTGCTAGACATTCAATACAGCTTGCAAAATCTGTGGACAGTTTGGAAATTTTCTCTTTGTATGGTAATACTGCGTATAGGCTACTCCCTAAGACCCAAAGTAATTTGGGTGCTTAGCTTGAGCCTTGTCTCTTAATGAGCAACTCTAGAATGATTTTCTGGAGATGATCAGGGTATATTTTCTATGTTGCTTGTTTTGCAGAGTCCCTAACATACCTGTGCCATGTTAACCTTGTTTATCGTGATGATGCCAAGTTGTCAGGTCTTGGCAGTGTAGCCTGGTTTATGGCTTCTCATTTTTTCACTTTAATCTGCATTCTGTTTCCTAGTTGAAAGTTAAAAGGAAAGTCAGTGTTCTGATAGTCTTCCTATAATTACCTAAACCCAGACCAGTTTAGGAAGATTTTATTTTTTCTAGTAGAAAGTAATTTGGGCAGCTGGATCTTTTTGTGAACATCTGTTGCATCTTTGGTCTTTGATTTTAAATTGTGATTTATCTTTCTGTAAAACTTTTTCCATACAAACTGTAATAAATGAGTTTTGCTTGCTTACTGAGGCATTTCAGATTATAAGATCCTCCCTTAAGATATAAGCTACCTAAGCTTAAGTACTTTTTGTGTCTACATCACAATATGTATGTTTAGACACAATTATATGTGCACACAGTATATTGCTACCTTTAATGCAGGGCTCTTGAAGCACCTCTTTGGAAAGGTTCAGCTCTCAACTGTAGTGGCCAGTCTTTTGTCACTCTGCAATTTCTAATTTCTGTGGTTCAGGTCTACAGGGCTCCTTGCTTGCTCTTATCAGTTTTTTCCCTAATAAACAAGTCAAGTATTCTGGTTTATTTAATCTGTGTGCAGTGACAAATTACAGTTTAGATCATACTTGTGTATTTTTTACAGTCTTATGTAATCTCATCAGAATTCCACCCATACTCTGAAACTGTGGTCTAGACACTTATATATGAGGGGCTGTATATGTAACTTACTTAGATAATTTGTGATTAACATAGTAAATATTATCTTAAATTCATTCTGATGATAATAGGAAAAAATTACCTCAGGTACTATAGTAGATATATGTACTATATAACATTGTAATGTTTTCTCTCTCTCCTTCTTTTCCAGCTGTATGGGGAAACTTTGTCAATATGAGGTAATGTATATAATTTTTGTATTGAATATCCTTATGTTTAATAAAATTAACTTACCTTTCCCATCAATATATATAAAATAGGGAGAAAAACAGCAGCTCACACTTGTTTGGGTGGTTGCTAATCAGCTGATACAATTTTTTTTTTAAATGTAAAGTGTTCAGTCTCAAAAATGGTTGTATGTTTGCTACAGATCTCACCTGAGATTTTACTCACATTTCATCTGCTTTTCTGTGCAGAAATTCCTCTTCTAATTTTGGCCATTTGGTTGGCATACCTAGTTGTATAGGCTTAGATTCTACTTTTCCTCAGCACAGATGTGCCTGTATCTCAGTGATAATGTGGGCTTAAATATTGAAGAGCAGCACATTCTCCACTGCTTGCCATTATTATATTTCTGTACCTAGAATCAGAAATGTGCTTTGGAGAGTTTTTCCTCCTTCGCAGTTAATTGGTAGAGATTCTGATGGTTTAACCACTGAAAAGCAGAAAATCCTGCATTGTCCCCTAGAATTTTTCCTTTAGAAGTAGAAGGACAAACAATATGTATGCAAAACATGCAGATTTTCACATTTCTGCTTGTATGTGAGTTTGTCCTGCAGGAAAATTCACTGGGAAGACATAGCTGTAAAAGAAATTGAAGGGAATATGGGGACAGCTTGTTCCCTACAGCTAAGTCATTGTGTATACAGGACAAAATATTTTAACATGTTGTTTTGCTAGTAAAGGGTTTTGGTATTCTGTTGCCACTCTTAGCAGTACATAGTAACAAAAGTTTGAGACAAAATAAGAATAAGAATTTTCTCTAGGCTCTAATTCACCCAGGACCCCTTACCCTGGGGCCTGTTCCTATCCCAAGTGGTCCACTCTACTCCTCTTGGAGTTTCCCACCCTTGATGCAAGGAGTGCTCAGCTGTCAGGCAAACAGCTGCTGGGCCTTCTGTGGCTTGCAGATGGATATATCAGTTAGATTGCCATGTTATCATGACCAGCAACTTTGCAGCTGTTATGGGAGCAGCTGAGCATTTCTTAAAGGACAAGAACCTCAGAGAGGGGTTTGAGGAGGAAGGTGAGTGTGAGATCTAGGGTGTTTACTTCCTGGTAAGCTGGCCTTACAAATTCTGCCATGACCTGCCTCTGAATGCTTATTTGAGATGTCCTTTATAGAGCTGTTACAGGGGGAAAATTATTTCTGAAGAGCTGATGTTGGTCCTCAGCCAGTAAGATTTTGTTAGGAGGAAATGCTCATTGAAAAATAGACTGCAGAGTTGCCAGTCATTGAGTTGCAGGATTTGTGAGTAAAAAACAGTAAGAACTATTTTTGAGGGGACTTTTTTAAGTTCTGAGGGGTTTTGCAAATTTTCTTTGCTGACTTATAAGAGAGGAAAGGCTGTCTGTTCCACAGTTGTTTGCATGGTTTTTTGTAAATTTCTGTTACTTGGGAAAACATTTTCAAAATCCACCAGGATAGCTTAATATTGCTTCCTTATAGTAAATTCATTCTACATTAGCTGCAGGGGTTTTATTTGCCACTGGTGTAATAAATGACAACCTGGTTTGAACAGATGGTTCACGGAATATGTGTCTTACTGTAAGAATTTACTGTATTCTTTAGAGATACAAATGAATCTAGTCAGTAAGGTCTTTGCCTCAGTAATAGACTGAGTTGACTTTTTTAAAAAGTGAAAGTTTCACAGTGGGTTATGAAGGGAATCATTGCTTTAACTTCTAACAGTGTGGTGTGTATATATATATCTGCCTAACAAAGGATCTTCTGTTTCTCTAGGTGTAATGAGTTTAGGTCCCAAGTAAAGGAGCTCTTGTTTGTCACTTGAAAGAACTGTATTTTATGTTGGATACCCATGAATCCTCTAGTATGCAAAAACTTAACTGCTGTGAAATAAATAATTCCCCTTTTAGAAGGTTTAATTAAAAAAAAAAATACAATAACACAAATGTAAGGAAAATGGCATAACCTTGATACAAGAGGTAGAATTAAAAAATACATATTCTACACTTGTGAAAGTTTACTCAAAAGTGAACATAACTGAGACACTTTACATAATCAGCTAAATAAGACCACACAGATTTGTGCAAGACCAGTCTTTTAGACAGTATTCTGTTTTCATAAGTTACTTTGACATACTTTATTCTTGGCCTCATTTCAAATGAGTAACATTTATGTGAGAAGTCACTATTGTCCATCTGGTGGTTGCTGAAGACATGTTTTAGTGCAGTTGGGCTTTTTTGCCACGTGTTTGGAAAAGTTAAAAGTCAAAATGAGATACATTTGCCTAAGGGAAAATGTTTTGTCAGCATATGGTAAGCAGAGACCTCAAAGAAACATTTTGGGCCTTTGCACAGTAAATTTACACTCAAAACCAGTAATCAAACACTTTTCTAAAATGAAGTGAATTTTGTATGTAAAATGAATGTCATTTTTATTGATACTGTTCTTTCCTGTGGTATTGGATCAGTTTCTGCCAAACTGATAGGTTTCAATGGAAATGAGACCATCCTCTTTAATTAATTCTAATAATGTTTTTGAAATAATACTAACTCGAGATGCTTTGAGGATGCTGTTTTAATATGATGCAGTTGCAGTGGAGCAGTTATTGCTTAGGTGTGCATTATGTTTTTTCTTTTCTTGCCAACAGGTCTCTTCAAGAAAATGGGGATCAGAAGGTGGAAAGTAGAATAGAGGAGGTTAGTTTGCTAACAGTTGTAATCTGATTTATTTTGAGGACTCCATTTCACTCATTTCATATTGAAGTGTTACATTTAGTTTAATCTCATTACTCTTGATTCTGCTAAAACCACAACATTGGATTTGTGTCTGTACAGAAGTTTAACTGTTCTTCACTCTAGTGGAGTTTCTGACATTGATCTGTGACTCCACAGTCTTGAGACTTTCTTGAGAGTGATAGATCTGCTGATACATTTGATGCAGACTATGGTAGAATCCTCCCAAGAACTGTTCTGTTTCTTACTGAAAGGATGTACACAAATTCTTTCCTCTGACTGCCTTACAAAACGTGAAGTATATATAAGGTGCATTACAAATTTGAAGGTACCCAAAACTGCTTTGCTTTGTTCATAACTAATGAACAAACATAGCAATGTTTGTGGCTGGGGAGGATATGCAGTATCAGGGCTTTAAGCACAAGTCCTGGCAATTTCTGGAGTAGACTGAACATACTCATGGTTCTGAACTGCTGTATCAATACTTCTGAATTTCCATTTCAGCCTCAATTTGTTGTGAACTGCTGAGAATGTGTGCAACAGATCTTTCTCCAAATGTTTCAGCCTTGAAGTCTAATAACAGTAAAACAAAGTATTAAATAGGGAAGTCCTTGAGGTTGATACCCCGTACCCTTGTGTGGGTGTGTATTCCTGTACTAGTCTGGTCCAATCTGCCTAGTGTCTTGTATTCCAGTAGGTTTATATAGCAGTTGTTCCTCTGGACACAGTGAATAGCCCCACTGAAATGGCTTAAAATCAATGGAGAGCTTGTATTCTTAGTTTGTCTTTTGCATGCCTCTCTCTGTTTTTTCGGTTGGTTTGTCTGGTTTTTTTTAAAAAAAATCTGGTAAGTGTTGCAACAAGCATTGTGAAAATTGCAGTTGTTTAAGAAAGGTGAAATACTTGAAATTGAATGTGTAGATGAGAGTATCTGTAAGGTGTGAGAAGTTGGGCATTTCTGGATCTTATTTTTAAAGTTGCATAATGTCTTTCACCATCAGAATAAATACAACTGTTTCAAGAACTACTTGCTGTTCCACAGAGCTAAATATTTAATGAATATAAATGACGAAACTGTATTATTTTCTCTTAACATGAATATGCAGCTTTATTCAGTTTTTGAAGCTCCTGAATTGTCTAGCTCTAACAAGGATTTGTATAAAACGAATTAATGATGTTTGCTGGTGTGCTGCCACTTAGTACTAGTTAGAACCTCTGACAGCTTTCAACTTAAGTATAGCCCAAGATAGTATATTTTGTGACAAGGCTTTAGTAAACTTAAAAACAAGAGTTCAGAGACTCCTGTTGAAATTCAGCACGACTGTTGGAGATTTGGGTCCTGTGATAAAGAAACTGAAACTGATGCCAGCTTAAGTGATTCTCTCTTCTAAAGTGATTCTTTTTTCTAAAGCTGTGAAAATGAAAACTGCGTTTTCTAACAAATTTCCTTTGAATATTTTCTTAGGTCTAAATATAACCTCAAATGATGTAGAATATATTTAGATATTTAAACATGATGTATCTTTAAATTTGCATAGCATGTTCTGAGAGAATTACAGTCATTTTCTGGAGCTAATGCTCTTCCCTCTGCATCCTCTGTATGCTTATCTGTTGTCCATTTAAATAGTTGATGTTTAAATTACTGTCCCATTGTTCTGTTGCTGGATGTAGATTAGCTTTTACAACCTCAGACAAGTCACTTAGGACTTCATTTTGCCAAATAGGAATCATAACATTGGATGTCTTTGTCAAGACTATGGTACTCATAGCCTTGAGTGGTAAACTAAGGGATTTAATTTCACACTTTTCTAGGCGATTTGATTTTTTGGTGGAAAAGGTTCAAGGAATTTTCTACATAAAGGGGGTTTTAAAATGTAAGTTTCTTGGAATCTCTTCAGTAAAGATCTGCAAAAGAGACTGTTTGCCATGATTTTTGCTCCAAGGCAACTTCCTATGTGCATGTTTTATTCTTCAAAGATGAAATGTTTTTCCTTTATTGCAGGCTGTTGCACCTCTAAGGGAGAAAATCAAAGATCTCGAAAAAAGGTATGTCATCTGCTGAATTTGGGAA
This sequence comes from Parus major, assembly GCF_001522545.3. Lineage (NCBI taxonomy): Eukaryota > Metazoa > Chordata > Aves > Passeriformes > Paridae > Parus > Parus major. Next base: position 27,525,859 of record NC_031768.1, read on the forward strand.
GCAGCTCAAAGGTACAATTTCTTTTCTGTAGCAGTCAGCTCTGTAGTTGTAGGCTTGAAATAAATTTTGTATATACCTTCAGCACCTTTGATTTGTTAGCATTCAATGCCCTGTCCTCACTCATATATGATAAGACAGTAATGGTTAAAGCATTCAGGCTGATTTATCGTACTAAATCAAGCTGGGAGTGCTGGACTCTCGTAAAGTTCAAATCCCGTGGAGGAATTTGCTATTTGGAGTCCAGCTGGTGAATTGATTACCATGGTTTATGTCTGCTAGGACATACTGGTTTAGTCTTCAAGAGACTTAAAGTAAGTTTTACCACATTTTTCCATACTTGTGATCGGTTACTCTGGTTCAGTGATTTTCTTGTGCATCTTAGACTGTGTATGTACTTTGAATGAGCTTGACTGACCTGCTTCTCTCAGGATTTGTAAGGGAATGTGTTATCCCTCACTCTGCCTGTTAGTCTTCGTGTTACATCAGTTCTCTGAGCTGGGTGTCCTCGTGGGCAATATTACATCACAAAATAAGGTCTGGTATGGCAGTGGGAGCTGTCAGCTCTGAAAGGGACATGGTGCTTTTGCCAGTGGTACTGTTTTCCAGGTGACACTGTTGGTGTCCCAGGCAAAGCAGAGAGTGCTGCATTGCAAAGGGCCAAATCTGGGTTGTCCACGTGGTACCAGTAAGCCCTCATGGGGTATTGCATACCAGTGGTTGTGTGTCTTCCTCTGGAGAGGGGCCAATACCATTGCTGCTGGCCAGAGGTATGCTTGACACCTGCAGTGCTTTGGTGTTCAGAGTTTTGTCTTGTCAGTGAGCAGCTGCCCCTCCTCCTCCTACCCCTCCTGGGCTGTAAGGAAAAAAAAAAAGGAGAAAAAAATTCAGTTCTGTTTTTTACAATTGATTTGAAAGGTTCAGTGACCTGCCATATGCAATTTATTTCAGTGAGAATACTGAGCTGGTTGTTCATCTCTTAATATGCGCATGAACTTCATAGGCTGAACTAGGTGTGTATTGGCAACATGAAACAATTTGCAGATTATGTCACCAGCTTGCCAATTACAATATTAAATTAATTTATTTAATCTTTGTTGATAGTCCAGTAAACCTTCAGCTTCAGTTATGGGTAGTTCAGGTATCTTCTTCTGCCATCCACAGAAGACTTTTGTGGGAAGGTATCCTGATTGGCTCTTTTTTATTTACTAATTATTGTGTTTTTTCAAATGAGCAATGAATTGTTGAGTAGAACCATTGAGTTAAAGCTTCTCCCACATTACATATAAATACTCTTGCCTTTTCATGTGTTTTGATAAGTCTTGTTTCAGACATCTAGGAAAAAGGAGAAAGAATCAAAATATTTTTTTACCTCTGCATGACCTAATCTAGAAATCATACTTTCACAAAAGGGGTTCTCTTATTAGTGTTTTTCAAATAATGTAGCCATTTGCCTCTGGTGATTCAGCTGAATGTGGGTTGTTGCAATTAACATATTTAAAATTTTATATCTGTGTGAAGTAGCAGTAAATACTCACTGTCAGACACCTGAAAGCTGATCCTGCTTGCAAAGCTTATTCCAGTGTCAATGATTTCTTACTTCATAAGCTGATATAACCTGAAAACAAGCCATCTTCATGCTTTTGAGAAGCAGGAAAGACAAGAATTCCATAATGCTAGTCTCATGACAAGAGATTGTTTAACTGAAGCTAGAGCTGTAAAGTTTTTATTAAGAATTTGCACAGCAAAAGCAGTGCTGTGTAGTCATCAAAGCAAGCATTAAGTCAAGATAAACTCCCATTTTGTTGCCAAACGGTCGTTATTTGGCTGCCAGACTCTATCCCACTGCCTCTAAACTGTTACTGGTGTAATAGAAGAAGCAAGAATGTTTGTGAGGTCCCTTTGGCAAGCAATATATCTCCAGGCTGGATTACTACAACCTTAAAATAGTGGTCTTTGGAATGGAGGAGAGAGACTTGCCTTGCATGTAGTTATTTGGCATTTTAACTTATTTTGAACTCCATAAATCTCTTGTTATGAATGAATTTTCCTCTGTGTCTCAGAAGGGATGTGTTTCACACTTCTGCATTTTGCTTGTGCACTGTTGTCTTTCATTGCTTCAGCATAAATCACAGAAATTGTTAGTGACCTGTTAGTGATGGAAGGCAAGTGTGGGTAGCTTCTTTCTCAGTCTCCACGTGTGGCTAACGTTGGAAGGTTCCATTGCCATATTTCCTCTATCCAGGAAACTGAAAGCAGCTTTCATGCTGTGATGAAAATTGGATAAAGTACAGGAGCATCTGTGCTCTGGTGCTGAAGAATTCCTGTTGAGCCAGTACTGCAGGTTAAAAGCAGAGGAGGCATCAAGATCACAGTTGTAGGGTCAGTTCAATCAGGAGTTGTTAGTGAGTAGAAGAAAATGTAACTTGGCATTTTTGGCTCCTGCATGCTACACCAGGCTCTCTCTAGCCTGTGGACTTATTGGAGGAGAAGAGTAACCATAGTTTAATTTTTGTGCAGTGTCACAGTGATATTTAGTTAAGGAAAACATGAACTATTAAATTGCCAAGAATATGGGGCTAATTACTGGAATGAATAAATAAATAAAATTCACACCTTCTAACAGAGGACTTTGTTGCTCTATGCAACAAATATGGGCGAGAAGTTCTTCTAAGGTTTGAAACATCAAGAGCTTGAGAGAGCACTTAAGATTCATATGTCACATAATTTTACTTTATGATGTTTTAGGTGTGATTAAGTTCTTGTAAAGAAGGCACAAAAATTAAATTACTAGCTTGAAGACCATCAAATAAATGGCAATCTAGTATGTCTAAGAAAATTAAGATTAGTTGTCATACTGAATAAGTTCTGTGGTAGTAATTGTTGAAATATCTTAATGTGTGTTTTCAACATTCTGACTGTAAATAGTTTTATATTTGTTTATATGTTTATATTTGTATATATATTTGTATATATAGTTTATCTTGGTTTTTGTAAAACTTTAAGAAGAATTAAGACTTTTTGTTGTAAGTTTCACATTGAAATTTCAAGAAGTGTTTGAAGTCAATGCGGTAAGTCAACAAAATTTGTTTTGTTTTCAGGAACTTTTAAGAGGGTAGTTTGCCTTTTAAAACTTTAAAAAGAAGGTGTCCAGTCACTGCTTATGTTTTACTGTTTTATTCTCTTGTAATGTCATGCCTGGCAGTAGTTCTGCTCTCAAAAGATAAAAGTCAAATGATTTATTATTTAAAATCAGGCAGAAATTTTGAAAGCACTCTTTGCAGATGAATTTTGATACTTCATCATGCATAGGCATTGTCTTGTATTGACAATTGACCCAGATTGTTTTTTAGACTAAAGGACTAAATATAGTCTTAGCAGAACTTTCAGAATGGAAGGTTTTCACAGTAGTTTCTCACATATCAAAGATGTATGTGAAAGAAACCAGGCTGAAACTTACTTAGATTTTCTTCTTTGTTTTGAAATGTTCTGTAGTTTCACCCAGAAATACCCACCAGTGAAATTTTTATCAGAAAAGGATCGTAAAAGAATCCTGGTAAGTTTGTTTACTCGGAAGTTGTTTTGGGATAATACCAAAAAATTCTGTGTAATGTAATCTATTTTGTAGGATTAAAGACATGAGAAGGCATGAAGGGAATTCCTTGGATGTCATATGTGTTGCACAGGTTTTAGGGCGCTGCCTCACTTATTTGTGTTGATGTTCTCAAACTCAGCATATGAGCAGTACACTTGGTCTCTGTTTTTGAAGTTTGACTTGACAACTAAACTGCTCTTCCCTGTAACTTCTCAGGATCACATTACCAAGGAGTCTTTGTGTGTGCTCCCAGATGGCTTAAACTTGCAGAGACTAGGAAACTTTCTAAGCACATCTTGACGGGAACCTTGTGACACCAAATTGGGCAAAATCTAGTCATAAAGCTAGGAAAGAAGTTGCTCTGCAGACAGTGTTCATCTCTCTGTATCTTCTCTGTTGTTTCTGTTACTTTGAAGCAGCATAAGCAGTTGAGGGTGGAAGAGGTTGGCAGGTTAAGTCAGGACAAGTAGTTGTCCAGGGCATTCTTAAACTTAGTGAATTGTGCTGGAAATGAGCCTACAAACACTTTTTGATGTTATCTGTGACCTAGATTTTTCCTTGTTTTTTTTTTTGTGAGGGGTGAGGCCCTCACAAAAAAAATTGTCCCTGTGTTTTGAAGGCAGACAAAGTATAGCTACTTGAGATGTGTAAAATACGAGTATGAACTACTTCTTCTGTAGTAGAAAGTAAAGTCTACAACAAAACCCTGCTAACGTACCTAACTTGGCTGGTGCTTTTGTTTGACTTCAAAATCTTGAAGAAAAAAACTGAAAAGATGCAGATAAAATTATTTTACTACATTGTTAGGCAATAATCTTCATTTCTATTGCAAAATTCCAAAAAGTGTTACCAAATTAGTTTAGTTCTGCAATGGTGTTCTGTCATTTTTACGACAGTCTGAAGGAGGGAGACCTGTAGGCTCCCTGTGCCCCTGTTGAATATAGAAAATAAACTGAGAGAAAATAAAGGTTTAATTTTGAAAATTCCTAAATTGTGTACTTCATGTGTTTGCAAGGGTATGAAGTAACCTTAATGTCATGTTTTCTGTGTGAGAATGTACTTCCAACAAAGTGTCATTGAAAGCTGTTAACAGGCTGTGGAGCTCTTAATGTTCACTTCCAGACTTTGCCACTGAAAAATTCTGGATATTTTTCTGAAATCTGTTGCTTCAACAGAAATGGAAATAGTTGGAATAGGAGTGTTTTCAGCTGAGATGGAGGTGAATAGCTTTTTGGTTCCCTATGTATTTTGTAGAGGTTAAATTACTACAGAGAAAGCTGGCCAAAAGAAGTCTCAGGTTGTTCTGACTTGTTTTGTGCCAACTCAGATGGGCATTCATAGGCCTCCTCCCCATGTTATGGTGTTGCTGTAATAATCCTAGGGGAAAAAATTCATGTTCTTTTGAGTAGCTGAAGTTCCCAAAAAAATATTGCATGACGCTTCAAAATTCTCAAGAATTGGCCATCCATGTGAATTTTACTAGATCATGTATTTTTGCTTTGCATTTTGTTAATACAGTATCTTTTTCTAGAATGCATTCTTAATTTGATTTAACTTTTTTTTTTATTCTGACTGCAGTCTCCAGCTCCAGCCTGGAGATCCCCACAGCACTCTCCTGATGAGACAACAGTTCTAGCAGATACTTTTTGCTAAACAGCATCTTTTTGGAGATGATTTTTAGTAGTGGTGGTATCTCAGCTGAGACCAGATATTCTGTCACTTTCATTGAAAAGAGATCTTCACCTTGTGCATGATTTATCTATTTCCTGAGTTCTCTGAAGTGACTAGGCCACAGGCTTTCATATGCAAGAGAGGGAATTGTTGTTGTGGAAGATTGTGTTGTCATTGGTTCAGTCTATTGTGTGGGTTTATTCTGAATTGAAAGTAAATTGATAAAAGCAGAAAACAAAATTAATATAATTTCCTTATGGGGCATAAGATGTTTTGAATCTGATTGTAGACAGCAGAAATATGTAATAGACAAACTTGTAAGTGCCTCTAGTGAAGATAATTATCTGTAATATTTGTGCCTTTTAGTAGATGCTGAAGTTACCAAGCATACATGCACTACTAAGTAATTAAAGATTTTCATTAATGTTGTCTTAATAAAGAATTCCTTTTTAAGACCCAAGTGCTGGTGCTTCAGTTCTGATATGGATATGATTCATGTACAACTTATGATTATGTAGATTAATATGTCACTGTGATTTACAGGAAGTCATATTTAGAAGTGATGCTTTTATGAGTAATTACAGGAAGGTTGTACAAAGAACTTCAATGATAAATCATCTTTTCTTTTTTTTTTAATGTTGCCTCAAGTAATGATAAAAAGCATAATTTGCATATTTTTTTTTTTACTTTTCCAGGGGAAATTCAACTCCTTTTTCAATAATTTCTTAAGTTCTTTGTCTAATACCCATGGAAATGATACATTAATACAGCCAACTTAGATTCATCTTAAAAACTACTTGTAGGTTTAAGATAATTGGAAACTCCTTTCCCGACAGAATTGGTTTGTGCTTTTTTTACCTTTTTTTGATGCTTTTTTTCTTCTTTGTGTCTTTGTGCTTTTTTCCTTTGTTTTTTAACTTGTCTGTTTTGTCTGTTGGCTTTGTAATGGCTTTTTTCATAAGAGATATGGGAAGAAAAAGACACTTCATTTTACTGCACCAAAGGCATATATTGCAAGCATTGAACTTACCTTCTCTAGAATCTTGGAAATAAAAATAGCAACAGGAGATTTCCTTGGGCCTCTGTTGAAGGAGTAGGTTCAGGTCTGCTATTAGAAAGGTCTTGTCCTGGTCACCACAGAAAAACCAAAACTCTTGGAACATTCAACAAGGCTGCAGCTTGCTTGCGAGCCGGGATAAACTCATGGCATTAGGTTTGCCATGCATGAGTTTGCTTTTTTCCCTCTGATAAGTGGTGACACATGGGAAAGGGCTGCTCTCCCTCAGTTACTGCTATTCTCTCCTCATTTTCAGCATTCTGCCAGAAACCTGCCCTTCCCTCCTCTCTGTTGCAGTATAACGTGAGCCTTGAGATTCTTTCTTTTATTCCAGAGGGGATTTCACTTAAATCCTGTTTCTGCTTCAGGTTCAGAAGCCCTGACAAACTCAGAAGAATACTAAATAGAGCAACTAAATGATTCTTTTATTAACTGCTACTTACAGTTGTTTTGACACACTGGTTCCCCTGAATTTTTAATAAGAAAAAGGATGAGAATACAAGAAGTGGACATTCAAGTTTTTACAAATTAAAACAGATGTAGTTTTTGTATGGTTCCTTCCCTTTTCAGTCTTTGGAGGTTTTCCTTCACTTTTTTTTTCATTTAAAAAAACCCCTATTTTTTCTAGTTAAAAAAAAAATAAATCTGCTAATTCTGTTTTTTAATACATTGGAGGGCAGGGGTAGTGGACAGGGTAAATGTTTAGCCTATGACTAACCCAAAGTAAAAGAGCTTCGGGCATCTCATCCTTTGCCACACAGCACTTTGTCATTGCAGTACACCATCTGTTCATTAGATTCCTGCTTGATTCCACCTTGTCCTTTCATTGTTTATTTAGTTGTCACTACAGCTGAGGAATGGACATCAACAGCTGAATCACTTTCAAAATACAAATTTGACCGTGCAGATATATAGCTGATACACAGGTCTTTTACAAGTCTGCTTTTTGAGTGTTGTGATCTGTTGTGTATTGGTTCATGAAATCCAGAGAAAATAATTGCTTCTGTAAATAGGTCTGGATGTGTCACAGAACTTGCAGTTCTGCTTATTGTGCTGACTGCTTCAGTACTGAATTAGTCATTTTTGTTTGCTTGTTTACTGTTAAAGTCTGTGGTGCAAAAAGGGGAAAATTTCTTGTTTCTTCTTCTTCAATGAAACAGGACTACAGGGTTTTAAATATTTTATTTCTGCTTGCTTCTTTGCAGCAGAACATCAGAGTTTGAAGACAGGCAAATGCTGCATGTCAGAGCTAATGGTATAGAGTAGAGTTTTTTCAGTTGTAAGGGACCTGCAAAGTTCATCTAATCCAACTGGCTGACCTCCTCAGGCCAGAACAATGTAAGCTATGGATGCATTAAAATACAGAAAGAATTATTTTGGTTTTAGCAGATACTTCAAATGAAAGGTCTTCAGAGAATTCCCTTTCTCCTTTGTGGGTGCACACTTACAGTATTTACTTGGAACACCCAGTATGTCTTCCATGTAAACCAGACAGAAGCTGCATCTGACATGTCTGATAAATTTGACATGAAAATAACCTGGCATTCTGTTATACTTTTTTTTTATTTCCTGAGAAATGGGATTTGCAGAACTTTCTCCTATTACCTTTCTGCATCTTTTTAGACACTGCTGTCACAAAAAAAAAGCACAATCCAATTTGAAGGAAAAAAAGGAAAATAATGTAATCTGAAAAAGAGATTTTGCTGATATGAATAGGTAGCTGACCTTCTAGTCTGACAGTGATGAGACATGTCAAGTATGTCTCTCGAAATTTTAAGCTGTAAATCTTGGAAAAAAAAAACATACATTGAAATGGAGTTGTTTCCCCTGGAGTAAGCAAAGATCTGAAACCTACTGTTCTGTCTTTATGTTTGTAGACTTTGTCTAGTGTCTCTCTAAAAAGAAAAAAAAATTTATACCAACTGTCCTAACGCAGATAACTGGAGGAGCAGGGTTTGTGGGTTCTCATCTTACTGACAAACTAATGATGGATGGCCATGAGGTTACAGTTGTGGACAACTTCTTTACGGGCAGGAAAAGAAATGTGGAGCACTGGATTGGTCATGAGAACTTCGAACTGATAAATCATGATGTCGTTGAGCCCCTGTACATTGAAGGTAGGTAGTCTCTGCTTTGGTATTTGCACTTCTTTGTGCCTTTCTGTTCTGTGTGTGTGTGTCTGTAAAGAAATTAAATATAAACGCTGAGTTCTATATTGATCTATCTAATATCTGTATGCTTTGTTTATTATTAGACTGTTTTCTGTGACCAGTTTGGAGTAAAAGGTTCAGAGCACTTTTGTCTTTTAAATCATCTTCTTTTCAGAGTGGACAGGAGGAAAGAGACCTTAAAAGCATCCTGATATGTCAGATATTGTGAGAAGTTAAGATGGCAGTGGGTCAATCTGCCTGTCCCATCCACTGTCCCACTTTCCTATGTGCCTGCGCAGGCATGCAGAGTCTGTGGTACCGATATTTCATGAACTGAAGTTTAATTGAGAGCTGCAGTTAGACTAGACATACATCCTGCAAATGTGTATGGTCAGTTGAGAGGAAATTAACTTTGCTTAGTCGCTTTCAGTGTCTTCTGTAGAAAACATTGCTCCTGCTTTAGGTACAGGCATTGTACAACATGAAGAGTAGGAGAACAGCAGCACTGGATTTCCCTAGTTTTCAACAGAAAAACAAACAAAAAAAATACACTAATCTTAAAGAAAGAAGCAAACAAACAAAAGTATGTTCAGCTTTAAAGTAGTAGCTCAACATCTGAACTGTCATAAACCTCAAACTACTAAGTAGTCAGATTTTAAGGCACCATTAACATGATTGTATTTGAGAGAGACATGCATTTATCAACTTTTATGGGACTATCTAGCCATATAATGAGTCAGTGAAAGCATTGCTCAAATTGCACTGCAGTTCTGGTGGGTGTGCTCCATCCTTTTAAAACTCTGTAGCAATGTGCTTGGTCATTTTAAGGAAAAAAAACTACTGAGCAGCTTATTTTGTTTTTTTAAATTCCTACTGAATTCTAGTGGATGGAATTTCACAGGAAATACATCTAGTAATTGCATCTCTTGTATTATTGCTTGTGATGAATTCCTGGCAACACTATTGAAACAGTCCTGCAAAAACACGTGCTCCTGCTCTGTTCTAACAATGCACTGGCTCAGTTACTGCCTGTTATTTTACTTCCAACTTCAGCTTCCACTGATGGGATAATGAAACAAGGATCTTATTAACTGACTCCAGGTGCTGATAGCTCATACCTCAGCCAGATCAACTTGTCAGCTTTTCTAATCTTTTCCATGCATTACCTTCTTTCTGACTGATTACACTTGAGACTTTCTCAGAGAGTTATCATCGTTGCTAATATTGTTGCCCAGCTAACTAGGCATTAATGAATGGGAATTCTGAGATCCTTAGCTACCTTTCCTATGGCCTGTGTAATTAAGACACCAATTCCCTATTTAATGCTGACAGCTAATTATTACATGTTATTCAGTGGGTAGTTTATTGAATGTCTTTTCATCTTCCGACTGTATAAATTGAGGCTGGCATGGCAAAGTTTTAAAATAAAATTAACTTTCATACACTTAAGAACATGGTAAAATTTTGTTTCATTGCAGAGTTTATAGTCCAGTGAGACAGTAGGTGGGTTAGTTTTTGTAACAGATATTTCTTTTCTTAGTCCTGGTTTCTCCTTTTTACTTGTAAATAGAAGGTGGAATGACTAAATAATGTCATAATAAAAAGTAGGTTTGTGTCTAAAGAATTTGTCTGTATTTGCTGTCCTGTTTAAATGAGATTATATAAGGTTGTTTGACAGTTCAGTTCCAGAGAGGATAATCAGTGCTTTATTTCTGAGAGAGACCTCATTTTTGGTCTAGAAAGAACAGTGCTTTTGCTCTGGATATGGAAAAGTGAATTCAGTCTCAAGATGTGTAGCTTTCAGCTTCACAGTGATGCCTACGCACAATCTGCCTTGGCTGCGTCATTACCTTTGATCCATGACACGAAGTGGGACTCAGCATTCTTGGATCTTGATCTAGGTTGGCCAGAAACAATAATAAATCACTGAACATAATTTTTTATATTTTTTTTAGCCCTGTGACAGCTGTAGTTATCTCTAGTGCTGAATGTCTTTCTCCTCTGCTAGGATTTTATTTGCTTTAGCATTTGGAAATGCGCACGTTTTCACTTTGTTTTAAAAGGGTTTTGAATTCTTTAGTGGAATGAAAGTAGCTCAGGAATATTGAAAGGTGAAAAATAGTAAAAAAAAAGAGTCTTAAATAGTTCTATATTAACTCTTTTTTTCCTATTATAGTTATGAAAATAAAGATATTTTCATTTCAGCCTGACCCTCATGTATAACTTTTATACACTATTAAATGGGAACTTTTTCGGTACTGGAAGACAGGTTGTTTTTTTCTGAAGGCTGGTCTGGAAAGAAAATAACCACTTAACACTCTTTTTTGTATTATCAGGGGGAAAAAAATAGAAATTCACCTTTACTTATTTTCTGCCTCATTCTTTACATTCATTAAGTTTACAAATGCCCCAAGATGCTAACTTGAGAGCAGTGTGGTTCATGTTCTTGCAAACCATATTGTAAAGACATACAGATGTTAACTGGAAAACAAATAAGAATTAATGCTTCATCTGGTGTTAATGTGATAGTACCACACTTTAGGGTAATAGGTGAAATTGCATTAGAAAATGCCAATGGAAATTCTATATTAAATAAATGTACATTATTAGTAATATACTTGGCTTACATAATGACATAAACATTATTGCTGTCTTGTTTATACTCACCTTTGCTTTAGACTTGACCCTGTGTTTGTAATAAAGTAAGGGTTTGTTTTTATATCACTTCAAGCCACCAAAGTCTGTATTTCTACTGTGAAATATTGTTATACTTGAATATATGTGTAAAAAAACCCAACAAAACAAACCCACATCAAACCAACCAAACAAAAAAAGAGCCCTAACCTAAAAACACAGATACATGGAAACAATAAAAAAAAACCAAACTGCAAAAATACACAGCCCATATACCCAGCAAAACCCCCAAAAACACACACAAAAAACCAAGCCTCTTTCAAGGTGATGTCATAAGATGGCATATGATCATTCCACAAACTGGACCCCTAAACAGGAAAAAATGCCTCTCAGTTTTCGGTCTTGAGGTCCAATTTTCAACTACCCTTAGGTACACGCAGCATTTGAATGAATCTGGAAGAAAGCATGAGGCAGTTATACATAGCCCATATCCTTCTCCCACTGGCATTTCTTCTTCCTGCTTCCTCAGCAAGTTTTGGGAGCCTTAAAATAATCTTCTGTGAAGTGATATGTGCACATTTCCTTTAAACCCAGCTATCTCCTGTATCTGAAAGATGTCCTCAGCTGAACTGTTTCACAGTTCACAGGAACATACTTCAGCCTTGCATTTCTTTCTGGTTGCTTGGTGCTGTTGTTTTGTTTTTTTACCACACCTTTCACAAATTTGAAATGAAAACAGGACTGAAAATGCCACCAATTTACAGTCAAGGGTGGAAACAATTGAGTCAGTTGAACTGGTTTCACTTCCCTAATCACAGATGCACAGCATGTTTTGAAAAATACAGTATGATGCTTCTAAAATTGCAGTCTGTGGCAGCTAAAACTGCTGCCCAAATGCTTTTTGGGCAGAGCAGTGAAGAGTACTTCCCCTCTGATGCTCAAACTTATTTAAAACAAGTGCATGTGCACTACCTAAGTAATATAATATGAAATGAGAGAGAAGTGTAAGTGGTAGGTAATGATAAATTGTTTTATGGCTTATGTTCTGAGATTAACTGATCTTCAGCTAACTGAAGCTGTTTGGCTTTGGTCTTTGTTTGTTCCGTTTTAATTCTTAATTCCAGCAGTCCAGGTTCTGGAGAAACATTTCTTAAATGTTGTCTTAGCGCCTGTTGTAACACAAAGGTAGTTTTGTCTCCTTTGACTTTCACTGGAAAAGCTTTTAAAATTATATAATAAAAAACATTTTGCAAGTTGAGAGACAGGGTGTAAGCATGTGATACACGTAGTGACAAGGATATTGGCTTTCAGAGTTTGCAGGAGGTGTTTTAGTTGCTTGTTACATGCACATAGGTATGTAAAGTAACAGTATTTATAGATTTTAATAAATCATTTGCTTGACTGGGATTAAAACATCCTTTTATATTTAAGGACTTTGCTAGCTTGTAGGTCTAAGTTAATTTTTAAGGCTAAGACCAACAGTCTCACAAAATTGGTCAAAAGAATTGTCTATAGCCTTCTTGTGAATAACAGCCTTTCAGATGTCAGCATGGTAGCATTTTAATAAGCAGTGTTTGACAGTATCCCTGGATTGTTCAGTCTTCAAGTCCTCTCACAGGTGATTCAAAGCACATACAAATACAAACACAAAGAGTGTCTTTAATAAGTGGCTTTGCTTTTTTTTTTTTTTTTTTTTGCATCCATACTTCTGTCCCAGGTTTTTCCCTTCCTTGTCTTCATTCATATGTGCTTAATATGTTCAGCTGGGTTTAAATTGTATGGTCATAATTGCATGGCAAGGCAGGGGGTAGCAAATGCTACTTTATTTTGTTTGTCCAGAGCCAAGTGCAGTGGTGCCTTGATTTTGGTCTCTGGTATGAGACTCTCCAAAACTGCTCCAGTATGAGCAATGTGGGCAAATCTTTGAGTTATTCCAGTTTGCCTGATATTACAGACAACGTGTCAGGTAAATGAACTTGTGTTTGTAGTCCTTTTTAGTTCAGGGCAATAGAAATGTCTCGCTTCATTGTGTCAGCTTCTCTGGCCTGACTTCCTATAAGGAATTAGGCACAGCTGCTTTTGTTACAAGAAAAATCCATGCATTCAAGCTGTAGAAACTTATTTGTATGCTTCTGATCAAAGCTTTTCTGCTCAGTGCTTTCTGATTAGCAAATACAGTGATGGATGCAGGCGCTTAGTGGACTTGGTGACCCGTTCAGTCCTTTCTGGGACCGTGACATATGTTGAAGGCAGAAATTGAAGGATGAAGGTCATTTCCTGTCATAGGAAAGGTGGTAGATTTCTTCCTTACCATTCACTTAAGAAGCATGGAGAACATATGCAGTATTAGGGCTAGAAAATAAAGATGGTATGAAGGAAGGTAGTTTTATGGAGTATTTTGTCCTAGTCACCCTAGGGTAAGTGGTTTTATTGATCATTCTTGTTTAGCATTAATAAAAACACAGGATTGAATGTTTGTGTCTAAATTTAGTTACTACAGATTCCATGTATGCTAAATTTTAGGGTTTTTTTTTTTCTTCAGCTTTACACATAGAGAAAAGCAGAATTTGCAAACATTAATTGCTGTTTCTCTTGCAATATGTTACTTAAACTTTGTTGAGCACAGACTTCTATATTTGCCACGGTATACCTTGCATACCTGGTTTGAATGTTTATGCCAACTTCTGTGTCTGTGGTATTTTGAAATGAATTTTATTGTTTTGACCTTTTTTTTCAATAAAATTGTAACATAACAGATTTAATGTTTTTTTATCAGTAGTCTATGATCCTGGTAAATCTATGTGCTTGGTAAACTACTTGCTGTAGTTTAACAAAGTTAACAAAGTAGATTAACGAAGTTCTAGTCTCTCATGTGAGTTACACACAAAACTTGCAGAATTTTATTGTTATCATCTGTTCTTCTGTTGTGGTTCTTAAACTAGCACTTTGCACAACTGTTCACACAGTTATTTTCAAATAATTGCACTGTGACTTTATTGCAAAGCTAGCTCAAGGCTTCATATTAAATTTTATACAACTTCTTTACCTTGTGTAGCAAGAAAGAGTTGTGGAGGTCAATTACTAGATGTATTTTTTTCTGTCTTTCATTACATACTGTCCCAGGCACCCAAACAGTTAATCCTTTACAAAGCTGTAGCTTGGATAGCTTTCCACAGGTCTGTCTGGAACAGAGTTAAGTTGTCTGTTATCTTAAATAACAGGTAACTTTGTGCTACAACATACGAAGTTGTCAGCCAGGCTGGGTCAATGGCTTTGGCTAGCTGGCCTGCTGAAATTCTGAGAGGAAAACCCAAAGAAAAGTAGGTATTTTTCAGACCTAACAGTTATTAGAGGGAAGGTGGAATGAGAAACAATTATTCTGATTTCAGCACTGTAAGCTTGATGAATCAAATATGAAAAGTTTGTAGTAGAAACTTTTCACCATACTGAAATGTCCAGCATCCTCTAAATGTTTTGGGCAGTAAATTACTAACAGACCAAAATGCTTTTGAAGTGACATTTTCCAAAAATTCTACTACAGCTTGTCAAAAAACTGATTTAGACAGGATTGTGAAGGAGTAAGTAGAAAGAAACACCATAAAACTGAGGTCATAGTTTAGCTTTGAGTTGGCTGTAGGTGACTTCAGCAATTGCTTTCTTAATTTTTCTACACCACTGTGCTTGAATTACCTGCTGCTTGCAAGCATCTATCAGCATCTTTACAGAACATTCCTTTTGCCGTCTTCCAGTCTACCCCTTGTCTTTGGTTTTATGACAGCATGCTGTGGGAAGGGGATACTTAAAGCAAAACTTGAGGTAGTCATATATTTTATTCATGTTCAGAAGTCATCTGTAAGAGGTGTATTGGCATTCAACAAACCAGTTAAAATTTACCCCATGATACAATTTTGCATTATTTCCCCAGCTCAAAAATTGATTCCAACTTGATTCATTGCTTAAGCTTACAGTGTCACAGTGACCAAAGTAATGAGTAGTTACTCCATGTCACATTTCATCATGCAGAAGAACTAGCTTCATGTTGCAGACAGACTCCTAAAAGTTTCAGCTGCATTAGCAGGTAGGGCATGGAATCAAGCCTAAGCTGGGAACTTTCTTCTGCCAGCTCTTGCTGCGTCAGGTTGTCTTTGAGATGCTATTTGTGTTGTTATTGCAGGTGCCTTGTGTGACAAACTCTTTCTTGATGCTGCACTACAGTTGATAGTGGTTGGATGTACAATTCCTGATCATTCAAGAACAAATAGCTGAGAACCTGCTACATAAAATTTTACTTCTCTGCACCTTTTTATGTGAGAATAAATATTCAGCAACATTACACATCTGCCAAAACTGTCTCTCTTTAGCTTTCTGGGCTGTTTTGACATCTTCTAGGCAGTAATTCATCCCTGCACTAGAGATAAACAGCTGTAGATCAAAGAGAGTGTGGCAACATATAATTAGTTATATTTTGTGGCATCTGTATGAGCATACTGTCAAATATCATTACTCTGTCAAGACAGGACTTGCAGTAACAGTCATTAAGTTTGCCTTAGGAGCTCATCTTATGTTTATGTTGATAGTTAATTGTTCTCTGGGGTGAGGTATAGCTTGAAATAATTTCTTCTTATTTTGGTCATTTGACATTGTGAGTTTAATCAGTGAATTAAGTTATTTTGCAGTATTTCTGGTGTTGCAGTGATAATGCAGGGCTGCAGTATGGGGTAGACTTTGAAATGCTTCCTCCAGATGATCCAGTGTGTGCTTATGCAAGCTCTGTTACATGGAAGTCAGGATCTGAGCTTGCTCACTAGACAATAGACACAACAGTTAATCTAGAAAAACTTTACTTCTATACAAGCATGCTTCATTAGGGATTCAGAAAGAAAGTAGGTTGAATATTTTACCATGCCAATATTGCTGGTATTTTTAATGTGTTGCTACCAGAGCACGTGCTTATCTTAAAACGAATGTAATGTTTTAATGTGAGGAGATGCTTGTGCTTTGAAGACTTACCTACTTTTCATTTTTTCATTGCTCAATACACTGTTGAAAAGTAAGGGATGACTTTCACAAGGATAATTCAAGCCACTTATGTATGCTTTTGCCCTACTAGTCTGCTTTTTTTTATATATATATATATATATATATATGTATATTGGAGGTCAGAAAGCAAAGGTTTTCTTTGACAAATGAAATCTGAGTATGGGAAGGAAGTCTTCAAAAGGAGGCACATTCCTCTTATCTTTCAGTGTTCTCAGCTAGTTGTGAAAGCAGGCGATAACTTCATAGTTGATACTTTATTTTTTCATACAGTGATTGGACAAGGGGAAATGTCTTTAAACTGTAAGAAGGTAGGTTTAGATTAGAGCTAGGAAACAGAATCTCTGCTGTGAGGGTGGTGAGGCACCGGAACAGGTTGCCAAGAGAAGCTGTGGAAGTCCCTTTACTGAAAGTGTTCCAGGCTGGATGGGGCTTTGTTCAGCCTGGTCTGGTGGGATATAGGTGATCTTTAAGGTCTCTTCCAACTCAAACCATTTATAAATTTATTTTTTTTTCCTACTACATGTAATTCATATACAGCTTGTGCTATTTAAGCAAGTACAGTTGCATTTAAGTGGAGAAAAAGAAAATTTGTTTATTCTTGGATTTATTTTTTTTTTTAACTTGAAAGTCAAGGGTGCTTCTAAGCTGTTTTAAGTAAGAAAAGAAGGAGGAGAAAGTTCATTATGTCAGAGATACTCTGAAAGTTAAAGCCCCCAACAAAAGGCTAAGAGAAATCATTATGTGGTCAAAGTACAGATTATTTTTTTATGCTGTTGCTTTTAATAATAAAACACCTAAGGAAATAGAAAGAAAACATTTGTTTTACCAGTAGTGTTCTGTTCTAGGGCAAGACAGCCTCATGACACACAGTGTTTTTTCTGCAGAATATCAGCTAGCTTTGACTTTTCCAGCTTCTTTCTGGTTTCAATGTCAAGCCTTTTTAAAAAAAACCCAACAAAACCAAACAAAAAAACCCCCTAACTTTTAAAATACAAATAAGTTATTTTTCCTTTCTTTTATCAGGCCATGCTAATTATTACCTCACCTTTTGATTGCTTTTCTTGAATGACCTTGGTGCAGGGGATTTCTTCTTCCTTAAACATCTCATTTGGGCTTATGTTTAATTTTTGCTTTTGCAGGTATTTATCCATGGGTGGTTTTTTTTTTACATTGTTCTGGCTTGCTCTGAGTCAAGTTACATAGAAGACAGAAAGACATCTGCATATTTACAACAGTCATGTTATGAAAGTCTTGCAGGTTGAGCTTTTCAATATCAGATACTGCCTATGGAAATGAATCCAGTTTTCATTGTTTTGTTTTTATTATAATTTAACAAATTTATTTCCAACACTCTTTTGTTTCTAATACCTCCAACATTCAGTCATCTCAGACAATGCATTTTAACTAGTTCTTTGGTTAGTTGTGTTTTATAACAGGGAGTGGTTGAGTGTGCTGAAATCTCTGTATTGAGTTTTGATTTGTGTGTTTATTTTTTTAATTAAAGCAAAAATAATGTTATCCAAAGCATTGCATATGTTTAAAAAAAGTAACTGGAAAAAAAGACAAAAGTTGCGTGCTTATATTTTGCCATAAATATTTAATATATAAATGATACAAAGCAAATTAATGTTTTATTGACAGATGGTCTAGAAATAAAAATACAGTATTTAATTTTCCCAAAAACTTTCTCCTCATATTGAAAAAATGTGTACCATTTTTGCTTCACAGCCTATTTTAGAAAAATACTCTGAAGCTTGTAGCCACTTAAAAACTTGAGTATAACAGAACGCTGTGAATACTTTCGCAGCTTCTGAACATTTCTGAAGTACTCAGATAAATTTTTTATAAGTGGAAAAGTGTGAATACCAACACAGACATCTATATCCATGTCAATAGTGTTGATATATTACATTATGCTCTAGGTTTTGTTTTACTAAAAATTAAGTTCTTCTAAGAGTTACAACAGGTTTGTGTACATATCATCTGTAGGTAGCAGCACAGTAAGTGCTAGGAGTGCACAAAGGAATACTTGTTTCTTGATTTCAATGCTTTCTCGTTTAATATCTCATGTGGGAAAACAATAATGTTATCTCCTCCATTTTTCTGTAGTGGACCAGATCTATCATCTAGCATCTCCTGCTTCTCCTCCAAATTACATGTATAATCCTATAAAAACATTGAAGACCAACACTATTGGAACATTAAACATGCTGGGTAAGTGGAATTTTTTTTATTACTTAACTTGGTTAGACATCATATAATCCTGACGTAGTTGCTGGGAAGAGGGAGGGATGAAGCAAATGAGTTGTACATTTTAAAAAGTTGTTTATTTAAGCAAAAGAAAGTTGGGTTATTTTTACCCTCTTTGAAGATTTTTGTTCTTTAAATATATCTGCAAATGAACACTGACAGCATGGCTTTCAAAGCACAAGAACTTTATGCCTGTAAATTGGCTATGGAGTGTGCAATAATTAAGTAAGAAGTAACAGGAAAAATTAAGAGCATGGGGTTTTTATAGCACTGTTGTGCTCATAACTACAGTTTACACTTTGGTGACTGTGGAACATTCCCACAATAACTATAAGTGAGTGTTTCTTCCCACCTCAGCAGACTTTGGACTTGGTGGCACTGCACTGGTTTAAACTCCAGACATCAGGAATACTGCAGTCTCTTGCCTCTTGTGCATGCCTTGGCTAGCAAATTCTGAAAGAGTGTTTAATGTCTAGCTTCATGCTGGATAATTACAAGGCAATGTTTTCAGCTATGTCTGCTAGTTTTGATGCTGAGAATGGGTCTGTGAAAAGAAGACTTCAGGCCTTCACTACTTTTTCCTCCCATCTCTGTGCCATTTGGTATGATGGAGACTGATCTGAGTGTCAGTGATCCTAAGAACTATTATGAGTCAGAAGAACTCCTGGGCATCAGCATAGCTGAGTTTCTTATTTGAGTGATACTCTTGAGAGTACTGTTCAGAGAATCAAGTAATTCAGAAGCTATTGAAGTACCAGAATGACACAGGTGAGAGATTTGCTTCATTTGCCATGGAATGCAGGATAATCTCAAGTGATGGGTAGGGTCATCCAAGCAATTTAAAAGGGCGTAAGAAAGAAGAAATTACTGATTTTTGTCGTATAACATGTTATTCTGTATAAGTTTCTTTACATAGCTTGTCTTTAATCTGTGTAAAGAAGGATTTGGTAATCATAATATACTAAGTTGTTTCAAGATCTTGATTTCCTAATTGGAATGCTTCCTTGGCTTTTAGATTGCAATAGGTTAAGTTCTTGGATCTGGATTCAGTGCAAATGTTAGTCCCAGAGCAAACACATCACATGCAGGTGCTGCTCTGCTGTTTCTTAAGTTTTCTAGTTTGGAAGTGGGAGCTGTGGATGTCATTTTCAGCTAAATTTGCCTAGTGAGAGAAATCAAATTCTCTTTAAAAACATGCAGAACAGGATCACACTAAAACAACTAGCATGAGTGAAAGATTGTTGAACTAATTATGTTCTTTCCCCATTGCCCAAAATCTAGGTTTAGCTAAACGTGTTGGAGCACGGCTGCTGCTGGCCTCTACATCAGAGGTTTATGGAGGTAAGAATAAAACAGTATTTAGAGCTCTTCAGATATGACTGTGTAAAAGTATATTTACACATCTTCTGTCAGATACCAGAATGATAGATTTTCATCACTGTCTTAGCTTACTTTTTTAGGAGATGCTCTTCTTACAGTTTAAAATGTGAGAAGGGCATTTACAGTGCTTGCTTTATGTATCTAGTCAAGAGTGGTGGCAGGAGACTGGTGGTGTGTTGTCTGTATCCTTCCTGTGTCCTAGTTTACATCTCTTTTTCCAAAGGGCTTGCGGGGAAATTGAGTGTTGTACTCTAAAGTCCAGATGTCGTAACGAAAACCTGAGAAGAAAGATAATTTAAATAGTAAATATGCATATCTTTTTCCCATCACACAGGAATTGTATTGTTAAGATTTAGCAATTGCCCTGATGTGTAAGACACAAAGGACATAACCTCCAAGCTAAGAAAATACTGGTTGTACATGCAGGTTCTTCTGGTGTCTCTTAAAATGTAATATTTGGCAGCACGTTACTGTTAGAAGTGAGGGAGTGGAAGAATGATGGATAGAACAGTGACAGGATGCAGCAAGAATCTGTAGTACTTCCTTAGGTATGCAACAGACCCTGTGCCTGCTAGAAAAACTTCCTTCTGTTCTGAAATCTTATGTAATTGATCATAGCAGTCTTGCAAGATTAGTGGAGATCCACAGGTGCGGTACCCTGCTCAATGGGAGTAGATTTGGCTCTTGGCTGTAAAGAACAGACAGGTAAACAAAAAATGGCCACCTGTGTTACAAGATACAAAACTTTGTGACCAAAAAGTGAGGAAGGACGAAGAACATGCCTCTAGGTGTACACTTTTGGTGGAGCTACTTCAGTCCAGGAGATTCGAAGTAAATTACCTAGCAGGAGATCACGAAGATGATTGGTCAAAGTGGCTTGAGGATGTGCAGCATTCCTACTGCCTCCCAAGCCTTAGTTTATCCATGGTCAGGCTCTGCAGAGAAGAATTATAGCCCCAAGGACTCTTCTGTAACTGAAGAAACTCCCTTCTGGAGTATCTCCTTTCCCACAGCATGTTTCCAGGCCCATTCAAGATTGCTATGGGCTTTTATAGTCATGTAAAACTTAGATGCATTTACCATTGCTCTGTGCCTTTCATGTGGCTCAAATTCATTCATAATCATGTCTGAGCAGCATAAAATCAAGAAGGTTTGATCAGAACTGACTGTCAAGGCTGTTTCACAAATTAGCTTTCAACACTAGGAAGTTCTATAGTAATGTATGCCAACTTTAAACCCAGTAGAAATTATACTGTCCTATAGACAATAACGTGGGAAATTTAACCAAATGTTTGGTTTTTTTCTAGCATACAAAGCACACACCATCAAGGTTCCTTGGTGATTATTGTTTGGTTGTTCAATTTTTTATGATCAATAACTTCTACATTGGATTAAACCAAAGGATTGTCTAACCTGATTGTGCCTAGTGATACTAGTAAAAATGCTTAGGGTAAAATAGAAATGTTAAATACTTTGTGGTATATCACTCTTATCTCTTTAAGAAATGCAGTATATCCTTATTTTCTCCATTTTTCTTTCCTTGTTTTGTATTTTATGAAATTTGAATATGCTTTACTTTCCTGCATAACCTGTGCCTCCTACCTAACTGCTCCCTACATAACCTGTAATGCTTCCTTGGAAGCACATTAGGTAAAAGTTGTATTTATGCCCCTGGGGTACTCTGCCTTTGCAGAGAAGAGTTGAATTTAACCCTCTGTTCACACACTCTTTTAGGGAAAGCAATTGCTGGCTATTCTTTGCTTGTATTCAGTTATTTTACTAGTCTTTCATTTTCTGCCACTGCCGTTCTCATGGTTTCAGTGATTGTAACTTTAAAGACATTGTGTTAAAATGTAAGATTTTCTAAAATGCAGAATTCAGAGAAGCTCTGCTGACTTGTATATTGCAAATGCTCTACTGAAAGTTTCATTATATATAATAATCTTTTGATATTTCATAATCTAAAGTGGGTTTTATTTTCCCCATAGATCCTGAAGTTCACCCTCAAAATGAGGATTATTGGGGGCATGTGAATCCAATAGGTCCAAGAGCCTGCTATGATGAAGGAAAGCGAGTTGCAGAGACCATGTGCTATGCATACATGAAGCAGGTATTAAACTTGCATCAGATTCAGTGGTTTTTCTGTAATTATTGAAGGCCAATGTATGGCAAGACTGGAATATGTGTATTTAGGGATAGAAAGGCAACAGAGAACATCTTGAGTAGGAACACTTATCCTGTTGCAAAATCTGTTTTCTTTAATGGGAAGGTTTTATTGCTCCCATCTGTTGTGTGTTTTTAGATGAGCAGTCTTCTTGTAGAAAATGTGCTTTAGTCTTCTTAAAAGGTGTGTCTTTCAGTACAGTGAATAGTTTTTAAACAAATTAAACTGAGGTGACCTTAGTGCGCTGAGAAGTCAGTAGTATTGAATAGTGCCATTACAGATAAATGTGGAATGTTGAAGGAGAATAATCAAAATCAGAATATACAGGTAAGAATGGGGAAGATCTTTAATGAGTACTTCTATAGAAGCAGTGTATTTTAAGCACCTTTGAAATGCCTTAAAATTACGCACATATAAATACAGACCTTAATAATACCTAGCTATGTAATGCATGTTTTTAGACAAACACAGTAACGTGAAGATAAAAATGCAATTTAGAATATGTTTAAGAAATTATACATGCCAGAGTCCTTGTGTTTACTAACTAGCAGGTAGAAGCTCATCATTAACTAACGTAGCATTGACTCTTTACCTGTATGTAAATCTTCCTTAATTGTGGTTCAGCTAGGCTCTAGGAGACTATTCAATTAGCAAATGTGGCATACTAAAGAAAATGGTATCAGTATTTTTTTTATTTGCAGCCTTAATATACAAAAGTATAAATCAAACACAGTATATTGTATAGAATTTTAAACCTTTAAATTATAAAATTCTAAGTGCTTTTGAAAAGTGATTCTTTTGAAAAAAGTGATTCTGGAAACAGAATAAAGCTGAAGTCTGGTAAGATTTTAAGAGGTGATATTTTAGTATAGTGTAGTCATTTTGTCTTATCTTTTCTACTAGACATTTTCTACTAGGCAGAGGTTGTCTCCTTTGTTCTCTTTTAGATCATTTTAGGTCCAACATGGTGATACTGCTCTTGTTCAGGATGATGTCTCTGGTATTTCACTCTTGTAAAATATCCTTTGTCAGTCTGGAAACCCATTTGCAGTTGAAAACTGCAGTTTTTATGAGAAATTCTTGTGCTGTAGGGTATTGCATTTTTTGCAAGTTTGTGGTACACACTGCAGTATTCTTTCAGAAAGGCATGAGTAGGTAATTTTTAAAATCATGGGCTGTATCTTAAAATCATGAGTCATGATAGCATCTCGTAAATTTTATGCAGGATTTATAATGAATAGGAAAGATTTGTAAGGTGGAACACATCACATACATTAAGTAAAAACTCAAGATGCAGATGAACTGTCTGTCCTAGAGGCATCTCTGTGACATATTTCTTGTATTTTGTTATGGGTTAATGAAGTCTGCCCAAGCTTGGCCTATGTTCATATATATTCTGAAACACTCTTGAGCTGCTGTGGGGAAAAGAGAGGGGTGAGTAGTATTTAGGTGATACACTGTTATTAGTGGAGGAGACCTTACCTTTTGAAAAGGTCTGATTTCCTCTATGCAAATAAGCATTGTGTTTTTAAGAGGATTTTCAGTAGGAATGACCTAGCCCCAAACAGTAGGATTTGCAGTATTTCAGGCTAAAATATTTCCAGAATCTCTCTGCTTCAATAAAAAGAAGAAATAGGCAAAGTTATTTTGCATTTTTTGGTAATTTAGTACAAAGATTGACATCATTATGCACATTGCTAGGTAGCTTAAATACCTAATAGTGTTTCCAAAAAATGTGAAGTAAAACTAAACTTCTGCATTGTACTTCCAGACAGCCTGCTTGAATGGGTTTTGAATCTAGTCAAAATTGGCTAATTACAATTCCTCAGTAGCCTGTCCTGACCAAGGCATTCTTAGTGCATTCTTTTCTGCTGGCAGTGTTGTTCTGTTCGTTTATTTTGGCCCTATGAATTAAGCATTTCTTGACTTTATCATGTGAAAGAGCAGTGGGAGGGGAGTTTCAGCACACAGTATCTCAGTGTAAATTTTATGCTTTGTTAGGACTTGCTATTCAGTTATCTGTTTAATCTTTTAAAAATTGCATTTTGCATTCTGGAGCTACCTGGAAGTGTAGGTATTAATGTTTACTCCAATGCTCTGGATTAAATTTAAATACTGACTAGAATCTGATACTACCCTCATGGCAGGGATTTGCATCATCTGCATAGCTGTGTTGTAAATAAAGATACTCAGCATTTTAAATGCTGTGCATATTAAGGGTGTTTTGTGAACAAGATTTCTTTCTTTTCCTATACCACTGACCTGTAAGGAAATTCTCCAGAGCTGAAGCAACACTTCAGGTCACTAGGGAATGTTACAGGAAAACTTTTCTTCTCCTTCCACTTTCTTCATCCATTTTTTCATACCAGCTGTGTGACTCTGAAAGCTTTGGTGGTAAGAAATGGGTTTGGTTGTGATACAGCTATTGCATTAAGTGCTAGTTTTGGAATTGCCTTAGAATAGCTGAGGTGTTGAACTATAAGCACAGTAACAGCTGTAAAATTGTAGGTTGTGTTCAGGGACCTGCATTATGCCCAAAGTATAGAGTCAGATGATTGAGGCTGTCCTTCCTAGCTTGTTCAGGCGCTTTAGTGTTTCTGAAATTGGGATCTCAGCATCACCGTTCTTGCAAAATTATACTAAAAAGCTATTAGTAACAGAGTATTAATGGCATTTTTTTAATACAACTGACAGCATGTGTAAATAAAATTCTTTGGACCCAGCTTCATTGTGGAGTATTGTAGCTTAAACACATCATAGATGGATCCAGTGTACACAGTGGTAGTGATTCTGCTGTGGTTGCAATTCAGAGGTTTGGGAACAATTTTGAGAGTTAATGATCTATGAAACACAAGGGAAAGAATATGAATCAGTAAGAAAGTGACTATTAGAGCAAGGAATACAACAATTCAAGTAATTTTGGCTGAGACATTGGTAAAGATTTGTATCCGGTCACACTGATACCCCTGCTACTGTCTAGACCTCCCCAGCAGATTTTTTTGCATTCCAGTTAAAATGGAATTTCCAGTTAAAATGTCTGCTGGAGAGCAGACATTTATAGCTTTTCCGTTCCTGATTTTTTATGGAGGGAGGTCTAACTCATGCTTGCTCTTCAGACAGATCCACGTTTGGCAAAGGAGAAAGCACTGGTAATTAATAGAAGCTTGCCTGATATCCTTGTGAATTACAGCCACAACATACCATGTTCAAATTGTTTTGGTTAAAAAGACTTGGCATTTGAATTGTATTGATCTATTTTCTAAGACAGTCAACACAAGGAGATATTTGTTCTTAAAAAAAAGCTTATAAAATTAAAATATGTCTTTTTAAATTAAGGAGTTATAGCATCCTTGATACCCTTGATAGTTTCTGGACCTGGGATCTCTGAAACTAAGTAACTGGAAAAGACTCATGCTGAAAACCAAGGACAGCTTTGTTTTGCTGGGGAGATTGGATAATTACTGCTACATTTTGAGTGACAGCTATAGAATAGTCTTGAGTACTTATTCAGAGGAGGTATTTCCATAAGCCATAACAATCTTTTCTGCTTCTTTCCTGTTTCTTTTCATCTGTACAGGCACTGCCTCTTTGAAGAAATTGATACTGATAAATAATAGAGTGAACTGAAGTGTTTTGCTAGTCCACAATCCTGCATTTTATGATTTTGCTCTCAGGCTCTTTTTTTTTGATTGCTCAAGGAATTTTCTTTCTGATCAATCTGCTGTGGGAAGGCATTGGCTTGAACTGTGAGGACAGAAGGCAGCTGATAGCATTTTATCTCATCATTAGGGATAAATTTCAAGCTCTCTTGCATTTACCAGTATAAATATGAGCCAAAGGGGTTTTTTCCTTTCTCTAGGATGTAATAAAATACTGTACATGAGTTACTGCTGCAAACCTGGGGAAGTAATTGACTTTGATAATGGGAATATGGTAGAGGTAGTCAGTCATTACTGCATGTCACTGATAATATTCGGAGTAACAGGACATAGCTAAGACACAGACAATTAATAGAAAAAGGAGTAGAGTTACTCAACATATAAAAAGGATCACTTGAAATGAGATGTTCATGAAATAGCAAAATGAGAGTTATGACGATTTTTAAGTTACTGGCTCCAAAATCTTTTTGTCTGTGGAAGAGTTTCTTTTGAGAAGACAGATGATAGTTTTTGACAGTTTTAAAGAGGCAAATGAAAAATTAGCTGCATAGAAAATAGATTTTTCAAAGCAGTAGGCTGCAGAGAAAAGCTGTGCTATGGGATACTATAAATAAAAGGTTACTCATTTTAAAAAAAACATTACAGTGGGATGAGGTGAATAAACAGAAGGAAGAAGAAATAATGGATTCATTGTGACTATGAGTAACTGCCTATAGAGAATGTGTTGTTTTTCTTTTCTAGATCCCTTGCTAGTTTCCAACCAATATTGGAAAACAATGCTGCTGTAGCTTGTGCAGTGCAAGAGAGGCTTCTTAATTAGCATTGTTGAATGAGTTATTTTTATCTTGAATACTGGCTTCCAAGTGCCTTTTTTTCTGCACTTGCTGTTAATGGCAGTATCTGGAAAGCCCACGTGAAGTACAACCCTTCCTGAAGAAGTCAGTGGCCTTCTTAAGATAAAGTGCTGGGCGAAACAAAGGAGCAGCTCTATAAGAGTGCATCTTTCCTAATGCAGTGAAGGCTTTGGAAATGGTTCTGTAATGTGCTGCTGGAAGTATAAATTTGAAATGTTATGCTGCTGTACTGTTTTTAGCTAACAAGAAATAAAGAGTCTGTTTCCAGCTGATGCATGGAGGTTTTCCATTAGTTCCATTTTGCATGGAAAGGTATTTCTGCTCTTTCCAGAGTCTGTGGATGTTGCGAAGTTACTTTTTTGACTCTGTTGTGTATACAAGCTTGCTGGGTAAAGACTGTGTATCTTTTCCTGGAGCACAATAGTTACCTCCCTTGTTACTGTTAGTTTACCATTTTGTTGCAGTTGCAAACAAGGTTTGATCGTGACAAATGAAATCTTACTTGCAGCCAAATGGAACTGAATGTTGTTTGACTTTCTCCATACTGGGAGGTGTTGGGTTTTACCTGTACTACTTGGTGTTTCTGATTTCTCAACACCAAGTAATAGGTGATGTATTGAGTGTCCCTTTTGCCTGTCTCTCACCTGGGAAAAGCTAGTTCTACTACTTTCACAAAGCATCTGTGAGGATTTGTTTGTTTATTAATCACTTGGAGACCTAAGAGAGAAGGTTACATTTTTCTGCAAGTGTCTCTTGTACATGAAGCTACATTTATTTTCAAGAAAAATGTGTTTCCACTCTCCTGAGTGAAGTGTGTGTGAGCTGCAGTTTTCAGCCACAGATGTACCAACAATACACCCTCTTCCAAGACAGGAGCAAGCATTGGTCTAAGCCTTAGTAAAATACATGGAAAATACAAGCTGTTCTGTGTATCCTCTGAAGCAATGTTTGCAACTCCAGAACATTGTGCTTGTGACTTCAGTTGAATCAGAGGACACAAAGTTTGCTTCAGACAATTTTTTTCCTGTAACTGATACAAGGATGTCTTTTTCTGGGAGGTGGGAGACCAGGTAATATGAGGAGGATACATAGGCCTGCACTGAGGTTGACACCTCCTTCCCTGCCTTGTGACTGTCATTCTCAGATGGTTGCATGTATCTGCTTAAAGTATACCCTATTGCTCTGAGCTCAGCAGTATCCTGTTTAAGCTCACAAAGGCCAAACATCCTTCTTGAAAGCTTTGTCATAAATTGCAGCTTGTTCAAATGAGTGTGTCAATCAGAATAACTCGAGAGAGATTATTTCAGCCTACAAAACTGATAAAATGCATTGGCCCGAAAGTTTCACATATTTCACACGGTTCCACATATTAGTTGCCTTTTGCTTTGAAGATTTGCAAAATATTCCATAGAAAGGACTTCTGGAAATGATAAAAATGTTTCTTGGAAAAAACTACACCATTTGATTGTAATGCATGCGTTTACACAGCCTAATAAGAAGGGCACTGGAAGACACTGGCTGGGGTTACAAAACCACTTTATGGCCTTTGTAAAAGATACTTCTCTGACACGTTCAGCTTTTCTAAAGTATAGACTTTTGTAATCTGTGGAAATGCTGCCTTGGTACTGTATCTGGTGATCATGAGACTTCACTTATGCACAAAAAAAAGTAACTAAGTCCCTGGTGAGGTTATTTGTTACTGGAAAGGTATTACTGAAAAATCTTCCGAGTTCTTCCTGGAAGAAAATACATGTGCTAAAATCATGAACTGTTCTAGCCCTGATTTAGATTTGCATTACAAATACTGAGAAATAGTATAAATTACCTTGCTATATGCACTACATTTTTCAGAAGGGATGAGGAGAGATTTGAAGTGTTTCATTATTAGAAAATAATGCATGTTAAAGTGAAAGAGGGATTCTTAAAAAGCTTTTTGACAGGGGAGAGTTTACACTTCTAGGGAGAAAGACACTTTTATTAAGGAAGTAACAATTCTTTTTTCTTTTGTTACAGGAAGGAGTTGAAGTGAGAGTTGCCAGAATATTCAATACCTTTGGTCCTCGAATGCATATGAATGATGGAAGAGTTGTCAGTAATTTTATCCTACAAGCTCTCCAGGGAGAACCACTAACAGTAAGTGACAACCTCCTGGTGATATGAAGTACCGTTCATCTTTATATCATGTCCTGATATGTTGAGAATGAGGACAGATTTTAGAAAATACTGATGTTCCCCTCCTCCAAAAGGAAGTGTTCTAGTATACCAAACCCAAGTGTAGGGAATGACAAGTCTGAAGGTGTTGTGTTAATGGGGTTGATCTTTCTTTCCCAGAAAGAAAGAAGGCTTCCAGTTGCAATCTGCAGAAGCACTTCATCATTCTTTCTAAAAAAAGTTTTGAGGTAACTCCTACAGCTGTAATACTTGCAGAGCAAAATCTGAAACTGTGGATAGAGCATTGAAGAGTTTAGGCCAGGGAATAAGTCACGCAAAACAAGATAAAGCTTGGTGTCCTGTGATAAATCTCCTCTAACTTTAATCTTTTTTAAGTAGAGTGCCAAAGCGTGGTTATCCCCTGCAAAACTGTGGTGGTAGATATGTACCCTACTGGTGGAGTGAAATCTAGAGCTCTTTTCAAAAAAAGAAAATGGAAGGAGTTCAAATTATGTATGTTCTGCAAAGCAATGCACATCACCTTGCTCAAGTACACTGATAATTCTTGAAAGATTGGTCTTCTCTGGAGGTCAGCATTTGGTTGCTTGCTTGCTATCAGCAATGCTTGGTTGCTTAGGTAGTTTGTTATTATTTTTTAATGTCATCAGCGATAAATCTTGTCTACTCAGGTGTTGCTAGCCTTTGCTAAATTTCCATGGCTTGTGATTACTTCAGAATAACACAGTGATGCTGTGTTCTCCACCTCTCCTAAAGATTTATTTTTTCCTCCAGAGATTTACTGCTTCAGTAGAAACCACTGTTAGTGCTTAGTGTATGGTAGCTATTGTGTGATGCAGACTGTAACATACTGGTCAGTGTTTACTGGAGCATATGATGTTTAGTCTGCCATATAAATCAGCGTTAAGAGTGCAGATCTCAGGGCTTAGTCTTGGGTAGCTGACTAAACCAGTGAACCCAGCTTACCTAACCCTTGTTAGGAATCCCTTCAGCACCACATAGACAGCACAACCGTGTGGGTCAGTGCTTTTTTCCTATCAAAACATTAAAAAAATAAATTCCATTCCTGCAGAAAGAGTTTCATTTTCTTACCCAGGTGTTTCCCCAAATTCACTTATTGGATTTAAGCAAATAGAAGCAGACAAGAAGGTGGAGCTCCTTGTTTTGGTACTTTGCATCCGTGTAGGATCTGCTTGTATCAAAATATGAGTGTGGCCATGTGCTGATTTATGAGTGTTGATGTTTCCAAGATGGCATCCCTGGGCATAAAGTCTGAGCTTCTAAATGCTGTTTAGAAAATTTACCTGCTTATAGAGGATCAGAAGACATTTGCATTTTTTGGGTTTAATCCCCAGTGCATATAGCAAGCTATTGCCATATTTGGCCTGTCAATTTTTATTTTTTTTTTTTAATTCATGCATAGTTTCTCAAGTTTTATTGGCAGTAGTACTGTAATCTTTTATAAGAACAGAGTGAAAACACTAACTTGGAACTCTTGTGAAGCCTTATGAAATATGAAGCACTTATCTTGTTTTAAAACATACAGTCCATGGAATATTTCAGAGCATCAATAAAAGAAGTCTGGAGTCCATGTTCTTCTGTGGGAGGGGACACTGGAAGCTTTTATTTTATTTCTATAATTGTCATGCTGTCTGAACTTTAGCAAGAATATAATTGTAATAGGGGTTAAAATAGAATGTTTTATGCTCAGTGATGCCCAACATCACTGTTCTTTAGAAAATAACTCTCTGATACTGAAAATTACTGGGTCTGAGAAAGAACTAAGGAGAGAGTTCTTTAGCTGACCAGGTCAAATAAAATTAATTATCAGCAATAAGCAGTGGCTGATACCTAAAAAAAACCCCAAAAAACCTTTCTTACATCATCGTAGAATTTGGCTGATGGCAATACCAAGTGTGTTGATCTCTTTAGAAACTCTGTGTATTTGGTCTCTCAGTTCAGAGTACTTGTTCAAATGGAGTAGATAATCTCTTCAGAGAGCAGTGTCACTGAGTTGTAGAAATTGTGGCCTATGCAAACGTGATGATTATTGTTTTGTTATTATAAAGGAAAGATTTATAAAGAGAAACTGAAAGATAGACACTTCATTGTATTTTTCAGCCATTGCCTGTATGTGGGAAAGATAACCACATGGGTGACTTTGCAAAAATCATGTACAAATACTTAGTTCTGTAAGACTTATCCCACATACTAAAAGTAAAGCTAAGTGCAGGAAGCTCTATATAAATACAGAAATCTGCTTCCTGTTTCTTTGGGAGTCCATCAGGCTCTCATTGTGCCCCTGGTGCGTTCCTCTCTGAATCAGTTTTTGGGTAAGCTCTTAGACCCCTGAACTTACCTGATGTGTACTGAAATGTGAATACTTTTGGGCTCTGAATCAGCCTTGGAGAGCACAAGGCTTACCAAGTAACAGATGGCCTATGTACCATTGTACTGCTCTTTCTGTCCTTGAGGAAAACAAGCATGCTTTCTTTTCTGTCCTTCCAAAAGCCTTTCTGTTGCAGCAGATTGATGGTAAAATATGTGTTCCCAGTTAAACTGAAATGTATTCACTACTTAAATGTGCCTACTGAGAGCTTTCAGACTATAAGTATTCATGTCCTAAAGACTTTAGTGCTGCACTTACTTAAACTGTGAAAAAAATAATGGTATCAAGTACCATTCTGTACACTTCAAGTATACATTAATGTCTGTTTGAACTTCAGCAATTTGCTCCAAAGTACCAGCATGTAACCTGAGGAGACTTCTTTTTTTCCCCTCTAAGGTTTTGATACAAATTTGTACAGGTGACTTTGTGAGTTGTATCATCTAGAGATTCCTTTGCTTCCTAATATTTAGAGCCACGTGATTTTTTTTCTTTTTTTTTGTCCTGATGCTTTAAACACGGTGCTGTTTCTCAACAATTTTTGTAGAGACCACTAACATTTAGTGGTCTCTTTGAAGCTGGCTGTTGTTAATGAGCAAATCAAAACTGCTCATCATAACCACATCTTAGTAGCTCAAAGTTTGCTTTAAATGTTTGGCACTCTTTTCTGGCTGAGTTCAGGCTGCACCTTCTTTCAGTGTTCCAGGAGAGGACAAAGCATCACTCTGTCCTACACCCCTGAGAAGGTTTCCTTCATGCACAGTTCTCGTTAACAAAATGCCTAGGGATGTGTTTACTGGAGACAGATCCAAGAGGAAGACAATCTTCAATTAACTGATACTTTGCCAAAGGCTCTGCAAGAACATTTTTTTCCATTCCTGTAACATTGAGCTTGTGTCTCAAGTGTTTGTCCTAGAAACATTTTTCTAGAATGTTTAGGAAAAAATGATTGGGCTGGGGAGGACTGCTGTATATATTAACTTTCCTATTTTTCATATGGTTTTAGGTCTATGGACCTGGAACTCAGACAAGAGCTTTCCAGTATGTCAGGTAAGCCTTATTTGTTCTGGCTGATAATTTATTTCATGGTTCAGTTAGCCTGGTCAGCTTTGTATGCACGTGCATTTGCTTTACTTTTACTAATCATTTCTTAAATACAAGCACTCAAAAAAAACATGTACCCACTGAAATCTGATTTCAGCATTTCTAACCTACCTGATCTGCTTATGGAGCACTTAGGAGGTTGCTTTACTTCCAGAAGGGAGACACAGAAGCTTTTAAAAATATCAAGGAGAAAAACCTTGGTTTAGAATTTTACTTGAGATACTAAACATGCTCTTCCAGAGACAGCAAGTAACAGACAAATTTTTAGTGCTGAACAGTTTGTCACTCCTTGCATTTTAATGCAATGCTGCCACCTTGTGTCCTTGGGGCTGCTGTGGTTAGTGTGCAGACTGCACAAATAAAAGCTAAAAAATCCCATGCTAGACTTCTGGGTTATTTTAAGTATTCTTTGCTTGAAAATGTTCTTTCCCTCTGCTGAAAGTAGTATCAGTGGTAATAGATGCTAAAGAAACACCACAAGGTCAAAGTACTCATTCCTTTCATGACTATAAGTCATAATGAAAAGGATCTGGATTTCTTTGTCTAGGGCCAAGGTGCTACATTTGTGGCTAATAATCCAATATAACTTTGGGTTATATTGCTGAGGAAAAGTAACACCAAAATACTGGTTTTTAAAAAACTTGGTCTAAGAATTTTTGAAAACGAGAAGACAATTCAAACAACAGGCTGCAAAGCAGGCTGGTAGTGTTATGTGCCTCTGTGTTACAACTTGCTCTATTCTGTTTAAAATGCATTGGAAATCATATGAGATACAATTTATATACATATCCAGGTATGTTTGGATACTGGAGAGAAGAGGAAATATTAATCATTTTTTAATACAAACACTCACAAAAACAGGCACCCATATAAATCTGATTTCATTTCATCATTCCTCAGCTGTCTGATCTGCTTTACTGGAGCTGTTAGGAGTCAGCTCTCTTTTTGATAAAGAATATTATTTATAGAGAAGTGGAAATTGCCCCAATCTGTTCTTCTCTCTTTTATAGTGATCTTGTGAACGGGTTGGTGGCATTGATGAACAGCAATGTCAGCAGTCCTGTCAACTTGGTGAGTATGAGTGCTCCACTCTCCTGAGTTACAGTGCACTGGTCAACACCACTTCTGTTTTCCTCCTTGTCACTGATACTGATTTCTAAAAAAAGTAATGGAACAAAAAGACTTATTTCTATTATGAAGAACGTATTCTCCATGTACTCTCTTTGTAAATAAGAAGACTAATCCCCTAGATACTGAGATCTTACAGTTCCAAGAACAGGATAAATTTGCTGGAGTTTTTAATTTGTTTTAGCAAGAAGATGTATGTAATTAAAAATGAAGGTTAAAAGAAATGTGGGGGTGGTCACAAGTGCAAAGTGCACCAAAAAAATGAAGACTGATTTCAGTAGGAAAAAAGCACTGAAGGAGTACTTAACTCTAGATAATTAGAAGTAATTTCATACTATCCTGGTTAGAGGAAAATGTGATATTGCTTAAAGTGCTTGGAACTTAACTTGTCTAGTAAGATTTTTGTTCTGTCCTGTTTGTTGTCACCTTATTCTTAGTAGTATAGTTAATAATAGAAAAAGAACGCATATCCCAGGAAATTTCTTGTGTATGCCAGCTTTTGCCAAATCAGATACTCAACTCTGCAGGGCAGTTGTTCACTAGATTTTCCTTTTCTCCTGTGGCCATGAACTAATTTCTGTGTTTCTGTCCAAATGCTGATATGTTTAAACTCTGTCACATGCTTTGTCTTCAGAAAACTCAGTATTTAAATCTGTATGTATCTTAAGTGCTCAGCTTTAGGTCAAATGAGATGTGGTAAAGAAGAGTTTTGAAATAAGGAAAGCTAGGGATGAAGGGAATTGAGTCTGATGAAGGTGAGCTAATGCTAGCAGAAAATGTTCACATTTGATTGCGAAATGTTGATCAGGAAATTATGTGCAAGTTGGTTAAAAAAAAAATGCAAGGAATATTGTATAGAAAAGCAAGTAGCCCTTATGTATTGATAGGTAAGTTGTAGTAGATTCAGAAGCAGTTTTTTGCAGCTAAATGAGAATGAATCTGGGTTCCTAACTTTGGATGAACCAAGAACTCGGCATATTTCTTTATGATACCTGTGCTCAGCTGGCACAGTCCTTGAATCCAGATTTGCAAATGATGTGGCCGTGTGGGCTGCTCAGTGTCGTAGGCCTTTACTGTGATTGCCAGCTCTTTACAGACTGACTTTTTTGGGGGGGATGACAGGGAGCACCACCTCTCTACATACACTGAATTACAACGTGAATATAATGGAGGACAAATTTCCTCATGAGTAAGGAGCTTGTCAAAGTCTATTTTTTTTATTTTTTTCAACAAGGTAGAATAAAGTTTAAGGTTTAGCTTTTTCAGAGTTTAATATGCCCCTGTTGGAACCATCTCATGTCTCGCATGTTGTAAGGTGTTTAATTGTTATTGAAGTGAGCATTTCTTTTGTTTGTAGGGAAATCCAGAAGAGCACACTATCCTAGAGTTTGCTCAGTTAATTAAAAAACTTGTTGGTGAGTATGATTAGGAATTCTTTATAAAGTTTATGAAGTACTTACTGTAGTTAGATAATTATTACTTGATTAGTGTGTGTAATATGTGGATAATTTAATTAGTCTTTGGATTTCTTAATAATTTTATCAAAGGCATTTAATCATATTATTAAATATTAATAAGATAATCCAAATCCTCTCAATTATCTGTAAACTATTGCATGACGAGTAGAATGAATATATTTTCTGTGTATCTGTGCAATCTATACCCATTAATTTTTATAATGTCCAGACATATTTTTTTGTTTGTTTTGGCACAAGGACAATACATAAATGAAATGTAAAATATGTGAATGAGAATGTCCTGCATAATATCTTAGCTGCAATAGGAATACTGTAGGAAGGTGGTTCTTCACAGTTGTGCAGGCTGTGGTCCTTCAACTACCATTAAAAACCTCATGCTATGGCAACAGTCTTTCTCTGTTCTTTTCACTGTTTCTAACAGTGATTCTTGAAAGTGTTGACAGCACCTAGGAAGAAAAAACTGTGGCTTCCTCCTCATTTTTGCTCTGACACCTGTAGCAAATCAGAGCCCTCAAGAATGGAAGGAAATGGTTGTGCTTGATCTTCTAGTGTGGCTCCCTTATGAGATGAAATGTCCTGCTGCCATTAACCAAGGGCTTTTAGTCTGTACATTCCAGAAGATCTGAAAAAGACGAGTTCAGAGATATAACACAGAAGCTGATGCATGTATTGTTTCTAATAAGACTATTCCCCCTGGAGAACTTTTGTGAATCCACAAATGAGGGAAGGAAATGGAAAAAATCACAGCACCAAACCCATCAGACCCATAGATTGTCACCTCTGTTTGTCTGTTCACAAACAACTTGATGTGTTCCATTCCACTTAGGGGCACAGTTTAGTTCTAAAGTGACATGTAAACTATTTGCTAGATTTGGTTAGAGGAACTGGCCTCTTTCTATGTGTTGTTCTGAGGAAAAGCTAGTGCTTGATTATTTAAATCAGACTGGAGATGATGGACAAAGAGAAACTGATGCCCTTTTGATGCCAGAGTGCTAACAATCATGGAATGCTTGAGGTTGGAAAGGACCTCTAGAGGTCACTTGGTCCAGCCCCTTAGCTCAGGCAGGGCAACTTAGAACCAGCAATAGCCCAGGACCATGTCCAGATGGCTTTTCAGTATCTCCAAGGGTAGAGACTCCACATCCTTCTTGGGCTATCTGTGTTTGTTTGTGCCCACTATCTCTGATCCTGTCACTGGGCACCATTGGAAAGAGCCTGGCTTCCTCTTCTTAATCCCCCCTTCTGGTATTTGTACACAGGGATTGAATTCCCCATAGCCTTTTCTTCTCCAGATTGAAGGGCCCCAGGTCTTTTCAGCCTCTCCAGTCCGTTCATCATCACCATGGTCCCTTTGTTGGACTCATTCTGTATGTCCCTGTCTCTCTTGTGCTGTGAAGCCTAGAACTGGACCCAGTTCTCCATATGGATCTCATCAGTGCTGATTAGTTGCAAAGCTGATCTTCCTTGTCCTGCTGGCAGCACTTCTGCAGCCCAGATATCATTTGCCTTCTTTGTGGCAAGCACATGTGACAGGTTCATATTCAGCTTGGTTCCCACCAGGATCCTCAGTCCTTTCCTGCCAAGCTGTATTCCAGCTGGTTGGCCCCAGCCTGTATTTCTCCAAATTCAGGACTTTGAACTTGTTGAATGTTATGAGGTTCCTGTGAGCCCTTTATCCAGCCTCCTTTCTCGAGGTCTGGATGGCAGCACAGTGCTCTGGTGTATCAGCAATTCAGTATTGATCCAGCATTGACCCCTGGGGTACAGCATGAGTTACCAGTCTCTAATTGATCACTACCCTCTGGGCCTGGCCATGCAGTTTTCAGTCCTTCTCACTGCTCATCCAGCACTCAGTGAGGCTGTTATGGGAGACAGTGTCAAAAGCATCACTGAAGTCAAAGCAGGTGATATCCACTGCTCTGCCCTCAGCTACTGAAACAGGCAAGGTTAGTAGACTGGTCTGTGAGTGTAACTTAATTTTTGTGAATCCATGCTGAAATCTTTGTGAAATGCTTTGTGAGCCCATGTTGCTGTGGGACAGGTGGATCATCACCCAGCTGTTGCATACAGTGCACCTGTGTCTGTGCAAAGCATTTCAGTGGTTGAATTATGAAGCACGGAGCTGCAGAAAGACCTGCTGCTCCAGTTGGTAGAACAGATGTAAATGCAAAGCATAGCGAATTGCAGATGATAAATCACAATGTCTTTTTTAATAGGCAGTGGGAGTGAAATCCAGTTTCTCTCAGAAGCACAGGATGACCCTCAGAAACGAAAACCTGACATCAGAAAAGCCAAGTTACTGCTTGGCTGGGAACCTGTGGTAGGTACAGATGGATTACTATTGCTGTGTGGTAAAACACCAGGAGGCAGAGGGGGCTAAGGGAGGGCCACATGGTAACTGGAATATATTCCTAATGCCATCTTCAGAAAAGTTTTAACATTTTAACTTTTTCACTTGCATATTATGAGATGTTTACCTTTCTGTAAGCCTGGTGAATCATTTGAAGTATATGGTACAGTTACTTACCAAGCTTGTAGCTAATGGATTGCTGCAATCCTCATTCCTGTCACTAGCAATAGGAATTGGTTTGCTAGGAGAGGTAAGATCTGCCTAATTCCCAGAAAAAGTGTGACTTTCTTAGCCAGCTCCCCATTATAATTAGCACAATGGTTTGTAGTATTTTTTAAATTTGCAGACAAAAATCATTCCAGAAAACATGTGAACCTAGGTAGTAAATGTAAGCCTAATAATAGGAAAAGATCCAGACCCTTCTGAAAGGATTCACAGAGGTACTTGATATTGATAGACTGACAGTACAAGGGTAGTAGCAAATTGTTGCAAATACAGAAGGTTTAACTGTAGTATTTCTGGCCTTCTGTGTTTGGCATAGCCCATAACAAAACTTGTTCTGAAGTAGCAGTATAGAATTGGTACAGCAAGGCAAGCAGTTTCTGTGCTGCTGTTTTATCTTCCTGTATGGGTGATGGTGTCAAGCAAGCATGTCAGAGCATATGGCTCCTGTGAAAACAGCTCCTCTGTTGTTCCTGTCTCCATATTTTATGCCTGTATTTAAACACTGCAATTTGTAGGATTACAATTATTTGTATCGGATTTAAGAATATCAAATGAGATACTGGATGCCAACTTTATACCATGCTGCAAAAGAGGATCTTTAATCCTTACAAACAGAAGGGGCTTAAATGCTTTGTGTTGGCCTCTTTCAATGCATTAGGAATTGAAACTAGAATTATGCATGTCTGTTTGGCTAATAAACAGGCCCATCATAACCATGTGTGAGATTTAAATTTGTTGGGGTTTTCAACTTATGTCAGAAAATATGTGTGCTGGTTAAAAAGCTCAGCTGCATCAGCACTGAGGAGATGTAACCAGCATGTGGTGCTGTTAATACTTAGATTGGCTAAGAGTGAGACTCCCTGTTTCCCTTGTGATAGCTGTGTTATAAAAGATACTATTGTGAAATAAGCTGATGTGAACCTAGAGTGATACAATTCTCTCCTCACTTTTGGGAACAGGTCCCATTGGAAGAAGGTTTGAATAAAGCAATTCATTACTTCCGTAAGGAACTGGAGTATCAGGCGAACAATCAGTATATTCCCAAACCAAAACCTGCAAGGATGAAAAAAGGAAGAACAAGACATAACTGAAGACTATTAGTTGGACAGGAAATTCCCTTCTTGACATTTGACAGATGTAATTTTTTTTAATTTTATTTTTTTTAATTTTTTTTTTTTGAGAGAGACTTTAAAACAGGTATCATGAAGAACGAACTGGAATTTCATTCTGAAGCTTGCTTTAAAGACGTGGATGTGCCTAAAAATAACATAAATATTCCCTTTCCCTGCAAATCTTGCCTTGCACTTTTTAAATCTGTCTTTTTATGTAAAATAGAGTAGAAGCATCTTTTAGTATCTTCAAGTTTTATATCTTGATGTGAGATCATTTTGTTGTGACTGTCCTTGACAGTTTTATTTACTGGTTTCTTTGTGAAGCTGATGATAAACACAAACGGGATGGAAAATGCCAATTTATTTATAAAATGGGTACTATAAAATATGAGATGTTCTACTATGCATAAGAAAAAAACTAGTGGTATTGTCAGGTGAAAGATACTGACATCTGCATATAGAAGAGTTTAAAAGAATTCTGTATGAGAGCTTTATGTATTCTTTAAAGGAGAGATTTTTTCAAAGGTTTAGTTTAGTTGTACACTTGAATTTGAGATATTTTCATTGATTACCATGGATAAGGATATTTTGAATCACTACTGTGTTGTGCATACTCTGGGAATAAAGTTAATGTATTATTGGTTACAGTGGTTGAATATGCTATTTTAATAAAATACTGAAACTTCTGTTTACTAGTTTTCACTGTGGGCTTTTCTCTGGATTTGCACATCTGTGGATTTATTGTGTATTAATTATAAAGTAACAGTCTGTAAATAATCCACTCAAAGTTAATAACTTTGGTCTTGCATTGCTTGTCTTTTAACAGATGTATAGTAAGGGATGCAGGATGTCTGTTGAAATAGGACAGACAAAACCATCCTGATTTATTCCAATTCAGGTAGTTGATAGTGATGCAGGAGTATAATATTTCTGTAAACCATGGAGCCTAACTTCAGCCTTCCTGAGGAAATACCAAGGAAGTGTTTCCTATTTTAAGCAGTTGCTACATTTCCAGTAAATGCTTTCAACTTTGATAACTATGCCTGTCATCTTGGAAAAATAAAACCAAAAAAAAAAAAAAGACCAAAACCAAACAAATTCCCCTTATTTTTAATAATTCTCCTAGTTTTAAAAAGGTATTTAAAAGGTATTTTGGCTTAGTGCCACTCAAAATTGAGAATCCTAAACCTCATCAAGCAAAGTGACTTGACTTTATCTCATTAAAGCTTGATATTTTTATTATTTTTATTTATAGCTTTTGAGTATCTTGGTGGTAAACTGGGAGTTAGCAGTAGCAGTGATGTTATGCCCAGCCCTGGGAAGACTCTGAGAGCAGTGTGGCATTTAGGCTCCTTTGTCTGAGCCGTCTGCCAGAGCCCCACAGTGCCTGCATGGCTTGGAGTCCTGTCCAGTCTGTCTGGTCAGGTTCCCAGTGACTCCAGTAGTGGTGGGGTTGCTGCATTCATTGCTGTGCCCTGCCTGGAGTGGGGCTACAGGGGCCCTTTTAGGACTAATGGGTTTTTCCTTGTGCACAAGTGCACGTGTTCTCCCATTGGAAATCTGCCATACAGCTGAGATGGGGAGCCAGGGTGCACTTTCCTGTCTGGATTCAGAGGTGGAATTTAGATATTATACATTACCTCCATCTTTTCACAGCTGAGCAGCTTGAGATCTGCTTTTTTTGTATGAAGCCTTTTTCTAGGTCCTTGATCTGGGCATTTATTCCGTACTAAATTGCCTGAAAAGTACACCATGGTGTGCTGCTCCAAATGTGCCTGTAACCTGTCATTACTGAAACACTCACAAAGCACAGCCTCTCCCTGGACTCAAAGCCACAGCTGGACATGTGTGAAAGTAGTGCCTACTTCTTCAATAGTTCTTTGGAGAGAACTGTTAATCAGCTCTCAGCATGGTGGTTTTAACCCTTAAAACACTCAAGATGGAGATTATATTTGGAGGATGATGCTCTTTCTCCTTAGGTTTCCCTCCTTGGGCAAGTTGTGCCGCTGAATGCCAAAGTCTATGAAGAGATGGGACATGGGTGCAACCCTGGTCCAACATTCAGCACAGCCATGGAGAGTAAGTTTGAGCTCTGGCTACCAGCTGTTACTCCCAGGACTGTTTTTTATTTAACCCAGTGACTTCAGTAGAAAGTATGTGAATTTGTACAGGCACAAGCATGCTACTACAGACTAGCACAAAATGTGTATGTTAAAAAAAAAATAATCCCCCAGGAAGTCCAAACCTTTAGACACAAGAGAGAAGGATGTAAAAGCTCTTTAGGTTTCTTCACAGCCTGACTTCCTTCGTAAAAGGAGCAAATTGAAGAGGGGGCAAGTGGCTGGTACAGGTACAACCCATCTGTGAGTGTGTGTGATGCCTCCCACTGGGCCCGAACTACAAGACTCTGGATTTGCTACTTTCCTCATACTGTTTCTAGTTTTTGTTTCAGAGGTTCCTGATTCAGCTCCCATATTCTTTTTCAGTAGTGTCTTCCAGCAGCAGGAGCTGAGGCAGCTGTTGCCCTTAGGTTTTGAAGCCAGTGACTGACCATGGGGCTGATTGGAAAAGCATGAATCATGTTGAGTCTGCTGATGCTTGAGACTGAAAGTCTGGGGTACTTTGAAGTTATCTGGTCTGAGCTGAGTCTTCAAGAAGATGGATAGAGGTTCACATGTTGGTGCTCTGCTCCTGTCTGGGGTTAGACATCTCAGCAGGAGGAGGCATCAAGTGTGCTGGGAGCCACAGGAAAGAAAGAGCTGCTGCTTCTCCAGAGGAGTCACTTTTGATGGAGGGTAGTGGAATACAGCACTGAAAGCTTGCTAATAGAGGATTTGGGGTTAAATGCTGAGACATGCTCTCGGGGTGTTCTTTTTCCCCTACAAAACTCAAGAATTGGAATTTTCTGCTGTCATTTGGTCAGGCAGACAAGGTAAAACTAGCATGGCCAAACTCGAGGTGCCTGTTTACTCAGTGATCTGTACAAATAGGCAGCTCAGCTGGTGCTGGGTGCGAGTCCTCACTCTCAGTAGGAAATACACAGTGCAGCAGAGGGGACTGGCCAGCTTGATGCTGCAGAGTGAGACCAGCTTTCCAGAAAGAAACCTTTGCCTCTGCAAGGCACCTGCTTCTGTGCATCCTTTGATCCTCACAAGGAGGACCACTCCTGCAGCTGGAGGTTACTACAGTATGAGAGCCACACTGGGATTTTAATGTTTTATTTCAAGCATGATGTGCTTTTCCTTTGTTTCTCTATTTAAATTGCTGCTAAGGAGCATTGTCAGCCACGTTGCTAGTCTATAGACAAGCTGCAGAGGGGGCTTGCAGGCCTCATTTA
Source organism: Parus major (assembly GCF_001522545.3). Classification (NCBI taxonomy): domain Eukaryota; kingdom Metazoa; phylum Chordata; class Aves; order Passeriformes; family Paridae; genus Parus; species Parus major. Next base: position 27,567,599 of record NC_031768.1, read on the forward strand.
TTTTAAGTAGTTCCATGAATATGTAGTCTAGAGAAGCCTCATGCCTAACTTTCTGCTATATGGGGAAATAATGATCTGGTAGTTTCTGTGTCTAAGGTGTTTGCAGCTTCTCTTAACCTGTATAGATTCTGGTGGGTTTAGTAGCCAGTGAGTTCACTGCCATCTGGGTATTAATGTGTCTTAATCTATTTTTTTTCCAATAAATTTATAGAAACATAATATATTGGGAAAAAAGCTTCACTTTTTGTCAGGGTTTGAATGGAATTTCAAAGTTGGAAGAGGCATGATTGCCTTAGAGAACAGGCTACAAGGGCAAAACAAGGCTTCGATTAGTTCGATGGATTAAACCAGCTAGTACTGAGTTTAGTGCTATTTGAGGCCAGAAGTCTCTGAGGGTTGTTAGGGGCTGCTCAGGGGCTGGTCCACAGGAAGAAGATGCTTTATTAACAGCAAGGGGAGCTGTATGCTCAACTGCCCTAACTACTGTACATCCCTTCCCTGAAGTTTCTGGGAATGTTGCTGCCACAAATCCATAGCTCCTCTGTTGTAGGGATTCCAGATGGCAGAAGGGAATGCTGTTTTTGCAGCTCTTGACTCCTTAGAGCTAACATGAAGAGCAGCAATAGTTCTGAAGCAAAGCAGAGCTCCTGTTGTGGCAGGAGGCTCCTGAGTGCAATTCTGTATCAACAGGGAGGCTTTGCTAAAATAACGATTCATATTTCTCACAAAAAAACCCAACAGATTTTGATTCTGTTTCTTGTCTCAGTCCTTCTCTCACTTGCTTATTTCATAATAGCAGATCTGACAAGTCTTTTTCCATTTTGGTTTGTTGCCATTTGCAGCCTGAAACAAGCACCAGCTTGTTTATTCTTGCAGTGTTTTCCATAGATGCTGACATGCTCTTCAGCAAGGAACAGGATCCTCTGAATGCTCTGGTCCATATCATACCATAGCTGAAAGAGCTGGAAGGTCCAAAGCACAAAGCCACAGGGAACAGTGGCTTTAAGTGCTGTCAAAGCCACGCACAGCAATCTGGGCTCTGTCTACCCCGCTGCAGAGAAAGCTGTTTTTAGCAAGGGGGCTACATCTTCCACCTGGGTAACAGTCCTGGGATGGAAGTGCTCAATCTCCCATCTTCAACATGTTTGTGTCACAAGTAGGAACTTTAAGGGAATGATGTCCTCCAAAAAACAAACAAAAAAGACACAACAGTAATACTTCCATCCTTTGGCAGAAGGATTTGCTGGCAGGTGTTACCAGCAAAGGAGGCAGCTCTGCCCTGCAAGTCTGATGGATCTGCCTGGCTGACAGTGACAAACTCAGGGACGTTGCAGCATCAGGCTTTGAAACATGAAGCACTGGAGCATGGCCAAGCTGTTCCTGCTCTGAAGGGAGCCACAATGAACAATCGCTGCTCTTCTGTCTTGCTGGAGAGGTTACATTATGTCAGTGCTGGGATGGCTGAGGGTGGTGGTGATGTGCTCTGTGCTGTCTGCACAGCAGACTGGAAAGGCTGAGAGGATATTGACAGTTCTATGTTTTGGGACATAAATAGTCAAAGGAAAATAAACTTTAAAGCATTCCATGCATATCTGATATTTTTTTTGCCCCAGTAAATCTTCCTCCTTTTGCCCGAGTCTGATGGCTCTTCCTTGCTTGCTTCCCATCATTGCAACTTCTGCACAGCAAGGCACATGCACCCCTCTGGAAGAAGGAGGTTGTGCTCACCTCAGAGCTTTGCCTTGTGGTGAGTGACCCCAGCCTGCGGAAAAGTGCCCTCACAGCCACTCCCTCCTCCTTCCCCAATGGGAGAGAATTAGACAATCAGGATGAGTATTCTTGAGGGCTGAGGTAGGAGCAGTTTAATGAGTGAAGCAAAGAAAACCCACGTGATGCAAAGGCCACTCACCATCTCTCCCAAGCAAGCCTGGTGCTCACCCAGTCTCTGAGAAATGGCTTCCCTGGAAGGCAAAGCCCTCACACTTTTCTTACTAGCTTTTAGTGTTGAGCAAGTCCTTACATCATTTGGAATTGTCCAGTTTGGGTCAGCTCTCTCACCCATGTGCCCTCCCAGCCTCTCACCCGCTCCTAACCTGCCTGCTGGGGGACAGTGTGGAAAACAGGCTGTGCGGGCACTCTTCACCCAAAGCAAAAACATTTGTGTTCTGCCTACGCTGGTTTAGTCACAAATCTAAAACGTGTTATCGTACGTGTTGTTATGTAAAGTTAACTCTGTCCCACTCCTTAACCCCGCAACACAATATAATGGAAAAGATTGTTTTTCCTCTTAGAGAATTCAGAAGACAGAGACCGTAGATTTGGGTGTGAGCCTGTGAGGCACAGAAAGCTGCTAGACTGAGTCAGCCTGCAGGAATGGACAGAGTTTACAAAGGCCTAGGGAGGGATGGTCTTTATTTACAGCACTTGTTTTATTCTTCCTTATTCAGCTGGTCTGAATTCCCAGTTGTAAATTCTGGGAAATGATGGAAATTACCAGCATGGTTCAAATGTTGCCAAATTCAGTACACTTTTTGGATAATACACAAAATGGAAGTATTCTTTTAGGAAGAGGTGTTTTCCAACTCTGCAAAAGAGTCTGTCCTTGACTCAGAATGTGATTATTCTGTATTTGGAATAAAGAGTCTTCTACCAAGGAAACACACCAATTTAAACCAGTTGAACTGGCAAGGATTCTGTGAGATTAAGCCTAAGTATGGCTGAGGGTTTGGAGCATGTTAGGCTAGTGTGGATCTGTGTGTGCAGAGAACTGATCAGCAAGTTCATTCAGCTTGGCTCCCTTAGCAAAGGGAAGTGTTCCTACAGGGAGCTGTATAGTCCTAGGCTACATCCCCTAGACACCAGTCCATCCCACTGCAAGGGCTTTAAGCAAAAGATTAGGAAATAGAGTTAAGAAAGAAGTGAAGTATAAGAAATGGTGTTGCTATGATCCATGCTTTGGAAATTTCTTGTGTGTTCTAGATGAGAGACTGCTAAAGCACCATGTTGTCTTCTCTAACTGCTACCATTGGTAGAACATATTTAATCTCTCTTTTTCCTGGTTCTTCAGTTCCAGAAGTCCTGGAGCAGCCAGCCTTCCTCACCTGCCCCTTCCCAGTCCTCTACATTTGTCAAGTGCCAGCAGTGCTTTCCTCTGCCCACCTCCTCCTGAAGCCCCTGATGGCTGAAATCTCCCTCCCAGGCTGATGTTGCTGTGATAAAAAAATTGGTTGTGTTTTGGGATTCTTAACATACATAATGCCACCAACAATTCCCCTTTAATCCACTGTGTTTCACTAACAGATGCCCAGTTTCTGATACATTTTGATGCTCAGCCTGACGTGCGTGTTTCAGTCTGAATTGGCGTAGAGGGAATTTTGCAGTAGGAAATTATGATGTCAGGGAATTGTGTTGGATGCTATCTGACACTAACTTAATTTTAAATAGCTTACTTTGTTGTTTTATTCCCTGTTTTGAGCTAGGCTGAAAGCTTGACGCTAAGTGGAACAGACACAAAGGGGAGTATTCAGCAAAGATAACCTTTGGGTTATCGTGCCTGGGAGGGGTTGGGGCCTCTCAGGTTGGATGCTCTGCACCTCAGCAATTACTGCTGAATTCAAGTTCCTGCCTTGAGCCTCCATTCCCTGGAGGATCTTTGCACAGACTTTGTAGGTAGGCAAGCTCATCTGCACTGAATTTAGTTTTTGTGAATATTTGTGTCCTTGACCCAACAGGAGCTGCAGAAGTGCCATGTCAGGCTTGGAGGGCTGCATGCTGTAGGTATGGAAACGGCAGAGGAGGCAACAAGGCAGAACTTCAATTGACAGGAAACCTTTTTTTTTACTTCTCTGCTAAGAATAATTTGATTTATTTGTTAATAGAAATGTGAATGGGCAGGCACATCTTAAATGTAGTGGCTTATATTATGTATTCTATATGCCAAAGTAGATGATATAATGTAGTTTTGCAACTGATTGTAGGACAGCAAATGAAAAAGCCATTTTAAAAGGGATCTGTAGTAATACAGTTGGAATTAAACTTTCTGTTATGAAGTCTACTAAATAATGGCAACCTGGTTATCAAAAAAGCTTTATTTCTATAACACTTTTTATATATAGTGTACTACTAAGTAATGATAGTTAAAACAAGTCTTGCTTTCACCCAAGTCAGGCAGTTCCTTTACTCTTGCTGTTTGACATGAATAGAGGGAGAAGCGGGGTCATTCGGGCTGAGGGAGGGCTCAGCCTCGCCCAGTGCAGCCCTACAGGCTAGAGCAGGATAAATGGCATTAGTAATCGTCGTAGTTGACGCCTGCTCCGTGCCTGAAGCTGTGTGGGTTTCGTGGGCCAATGGGAGAATCTTCGTCGTAGTGGTGCTGGTAGTACCCACCGTAGTATTCATTACGAGCACGCCCCAAGTTTGTCCAGTAGGAGATGTCATCTTCGAATTTCTGCCAGAAAAAAAAAAAAAAAGAAAGCATTTGCTTTCCAGCCTGGAACTACAGTGATGAGATGAAACAGAAGTGGTGCAAGCCTCTTTCAGAAATTCGCATCCTTTGTACAATTTGTCATAAATGAAATCCTTAGATCCAAGGGGTTTTGTGACTTGTACCCACCTTCTCTATGGGATTATCAGGATCCTGTGTGCAGGAATTGTCCTGCCCAGCCCCACACTCCCTGCCCACTGCAAAGTGCTTAAACTGAGAGCGCCTTCATCTGAAATGTGTGTGCACTAAGCACCTTTAATATTTTGATTACCTTGTCAATGGTGGACTGTAAAATCATGTCAATATTTTACAGTTAAAAATCTGAAGGTCTAGTTGTCCCTTGCCATGTGCCCTTATTTGCAATGTCCCTGACTGAGGTGCAACAGGCTTTTTTGATTTCTGTCTCTGATCTCTCACTCCCACCTTGCATGGGTGAAAACAAAGGTACAATGCAGCCTTCCAGCTACGGAAATGCAATTAGCTCTTCAGTTCTGCTCACAACAGCAGAGGAAATATAGTGTGCAAGGATATAAAATACTTGCCAAGCCAAAGCCTTTCCATCTGAATGACTCTTTGGAAATATTTTTGGCTGAGATTTAGCAGAAAAAAAAAAAAAGAAAAAGTTTTGCAAATACTCAATTGATAGCTATGGACCAAGTTCTTTAGTCCTTTGCTGGAACAAACAGTTATTTCATTGTTAAGACTGTCTTAATACTCAAGAAAACCTACTAAGTAGATTCATTGTATCCTACAACAGGCCTCATTTCAGTTTTTGAAATGCATACAGGAACTCAGAGGAGAATTCACTTTATCTGCATGGTTTGTCCTTGTTCCTTTTGGTATTTTCACCCAGTCTTCCGTTTCTGATGTATAAAACCATTTTTCCTATTTTTCCTATTCCTATTAGTGAAAGGGGACGTAGCCATGCTGTTGAGAAGTTACTTTTATCCACATAATATCCAGGAGAATTTAGAAAAAGGTACCCTTTATTATTTCAGCTCAAGCAGAGGATTATTTTTCTAATTGTTGCAGTTTTGAAAATGAGGGCATTCATCTTCCAAGCAATCCACATAGCATGAAGCTTTCTTGCCTGTGCCAATGCAATCTCATTAAACATATTCATACAGCTGACAGAGGCCCAGAATTCAGCATCTATAACTATTTTTACCTCTTATTAAAAGCAAAAATGATTCTACATGTGGGACTGCAACCAAACACACTTTTCTGCCCTATTCCAGCATCTATTTAGGGGAGCTTTGTGCAGTTTGATTCCACTCCAGTGTTTTTACAAATAAAATATTTTTTAAAATGTGTCCTCATTTGAAGGGAGGCTGACTGAATATTATCCAGTGGTTTTCCTTTCACATATAGAGTGGAGGCACAGCTGCCAGTGTTCATGATGGCCAGCAGCTTCCCACACTGTGGAGGCACAAGTGTGCATTGGGTGCATAATATCAGTGCCAATCACAGCCAGCTTGGTGTGAATTTCTCAGCATGTTTAAAAGCTGATTAGATTGAGGCTGACAAATTTCTTTCCTGAAATACTATTGATTGCTTTGAGTCTGGTCACGTATTCCACAAAGCAAACTTTGTTCATGTGTCCACTTACAATTTATTAAGCTTAAGTTTGATAGCAGGCAAGAACTCCATAGAAAACCTTAATGTAATTTTTTTTCTATTAAAAAAATAATGCAAAGATCTCTTAACACGTAACAGAGGTTATATTTCTGTGTGACATTTGCCTCTTTAAAGAAATCTGGGTAGGGACACTATTAGACCTATTTGACTATTAGTCAAACTTGGCCTTCAACACTTAGAGGAATGGGGCATCGACCACTTCTCTGGGCAACTTGTTCCAGGGCCTCACCACCCTCACAGTAAAGAATTTCTTCTTAATATTTTATCTATTTCTTCCTAATATTCCTAATAATCTAAATATCTTCTTTCTTTCTTTTTTTTTTTTCATTTAAACCGCATCCCCCTTGTTCTATCCCTGTCTATTCTCCCTCAGTTTCATAAGCCCTCTCCATTTCTTGCACTCACCTGCTCGTCGAAGCCCAGGTACAGGAACTGCTGGTACCACTGCTGCACGTCGGGCTGGCTCCTGTCCCACAGCTGGCGCCTCTGGCGTCTCAGGCTGCTCAGGAATTCCTTGGCTGCTGTTTCTTTCACTGACACCTCAGGCTTCGCAGCAGCAGAGGCTGAAATTAATTCCCCCCACAAAAGGCATGCCAGGAAATTTTTAGTCAGCCTGAAGAGTACTACTTGCAGCAAGTAAGAAAATGATTCTCACATCGTGCCATTACCTTTGTGCTTGCCAGTGCAATGCCTGTAGCAGAGTAGCAGTAATAAACCCAGGAATCACCGATTTAATAGGATTTCTCTGCTACCCTCATTCTCCTGGATTCTTGAAAATAATTTCTGAGCTCAAGTAGAGCAGCTAACTGAGGAATTTGGATAAAAACACCCAGACTCAAGGAGCATATGCACTGTGTGTTTGTGCTTTCAGGAGAGAACAGGAGACTGGCCCTAAGTGCTATGGTTGCAGAAATTGGGTTGAAGAAGAGAGGTGAAGTTAAAAAGACTGAGGAAGCTGGCAAAGCACTGCTAACATATTAGAGTGAAAGGAGAAACACTTTAAAGGATAGATTTTTGAATTGATGTGTAAAAAGTAGCATTTAGATGAGCACTACTAAATGCCCTGTATGCCTGAAAATAAAAGCCCATCAGGTTTTCATAGCAACCTTTGTGAGGGATGCATGGAAATGCCCTCAACCTGCCAGAGCCAGACGAGCCATCTGGCTTGCTCCATGCCTAAGAGCAGCTTGCTGTGGCTGCTAGAGGAACTGATGCACCTCCCAAAGACATGGATGAGAGGACTACACAGGATGTGAAGAAATGGCCTCAAGTTGTGCCATGTAAGATTGGATGTTAGGAAAAATTCCTTCACTTAAAGAGTTGTCAAGCTTTGGAACAAGCTGCCTAGGGAAGTGGTGGGAATTGCCATCCCTGGAAGTTCAAAAAACATATGTGGCACCTGGAGACATGGTTTAGTGGTGACAGTGGCTCTGCTGGATAAATAGTTGGATTTAAACTTGGAGATCTTTTCTAATCTAACAGTTCTATGATTCTGTGACTGGCCAGCCCCTGGCCACACATGGAAATGATAAAACACGTTGTTGATCTGGCTGTGAAACAAGAAGTCTGTAGGAATAGGAGAAGTCCTGCCTTCAGATGGTTCATTTCAATGAGGGAGAAATCAGGAACACGGGTGTGCATGGGATTTTTGGAGGATGTGAGGGAAGAGACTGGGGTAGACAAGGAAGTGGAGATGTGAAAACCACTGAAGTAGGAGCTGGGCAGACTCACAGAGAAAGGCAAAGGACTGCAGAGAGAAGGAGATTCTGAAGATAAAAGTGATAGATGAGTTGTAGTAAGTGGGAAACAGTAGGCTGTTCTGCAGTGATGAGCTGGAAACTGATTACACACTGTGAGCTTGAACTGGGTGTTACTACTGAGAAGAGGGATTGCTGAGCAAATGTCCCATGAATGAGCCCTCACACAAGGGACACTGCCAGCAAGGGAAGCAGAACTGTGTGCTTGGCCTGCTCACTTTAGAAACCAGCCAGGAAAGGGGAGCAGGGTTGGAATTAAAGAGACTGCATATTCCCTCCACCATCAGTTCTTCAGTTTTCCTGATCTAAGCCTTGTTGTCTGCATGCCCCAAGAGCCCTCCCCAGGCAGTCCCTCTCCCCAGGGGACCTGAACAAACACCACTGCTGTGGTGCAGGAAGGTTGCTCCTACTGTCACACAAGCACTGCAGAATGGTGATGTAAGGAACCCCCACACGAGGAAAACAGAGGTGGTGGGATATATATTTTAGTTCTGGTAAGAGGTGTGGAGTGATGCCAGAAAAAAAAAAAAACAGTATGAAATTAGAAAGCCTGGCAGAAAGCGGGAGTCCCCTCTGTGGGGGTATAAATTCATTGCTTCAGCCATAGAGCTGGCTGAGGAGAGCTGGCCAAAACTTCTGGGATGTTTCGTCTGCTGTGGTGCAGCTTGTTCCCAGTTGGCATAGATTCCACCACCTTCCCTCAACCAGTGAGCCATTCCATGCTTCTGACTGCTGGGCCCTTGGCCATCATCTCTCCCGTAAGAGAGCAGTCTTCCAAAAAAGAAGCACTAGTTGGGCCAAGAAGACAAAAAGAACAAGTCAAGGCATCATAGGCAAGCTGGGTTTGCACATATTCTTCCCTGTGCCTGAGCCAGCAGTATTTCCATGCATTATAATTCCTTGGAAAAGTTTGTGACTTCCCCAAACGAACCAGATAAATGCCACGTCTGCCATGCAAACCTTGGAAAAGGTTGGTGCTGTGCCGTGCAGAGCAAAAGGCAGGTGTGCTGCCAAGCCTGGGAACCCCGGATTTCAGAGGGAGCTGTGGCAAGCAGAGCCTCCAGCCCAACATCCCAAACAGGCACACAGGCAGAGGCTCTGCCTGGGCAGGAGGTTTGGTGTGGCCCGTGGTGAGCATGGCCCTGTGTTTGCGGCCTCCTGCTCCGTCTGTGCTCCTGGAGCTGGAGGTACAGGGACAGCTCAGCAGCAGCTTCTGCTGGCAGCAACCAGCTCCAAGGGAAAACAAAGCACTTTGCTGTTTCTTTACTTACTTTCTCGTTTCTGAAGCATCAGTTTAAGCTTATTTCCCCTTGAAACATCTAGACAAATAAAAATAAAACAGATACATTTACTGAGAAGGAAACAACACCACCAACAACAACAACAAAAAAAGATTTTTTTCTCAAAAACTGCCAGAAGTATTTTTGTCATAGCTCCAGTTCAACAGGCAAAGCAGACGATTTTCTCCCAAGAGAAACTTGCTGTCTTTGCTCCCCTTTCCACACTTGAGCGCAATATACACTGCAGGGAAGATTTTGACACTCCAGCATCCTCTCCCCAGCTCTCGTGGCAAGGGAAACCCTAAACTGGCCTTCTTCACCGAGTAAATCATTGTATTTTTCACCAGAAAACTGCAGCTGGTGCCAGTACCAGCACCCAGAACAGCATGACAATGCTGAATGCCCCTGGCCACTGGGTGAAGGCTGTGCTAACAATCAGACCGCTCCAAAATCGTGCCTGCCATCCTGCCCCAAAGCACATCGGAGCAGTCATCCCGCCGATCCCCAGACCGGCAGCGCAACGAGAGACCTGCAAGCGCTCGGCTGTTCCCAAAGGCTTCAGTCACTGGCAAACAAGCACCTTTTAATAGAGATGCCCGACTTGCTCAAGGTTTGCGGCGTCCGAAGGCTGTCACGCACGGGGGATGCCAGGGGAAGGTTCATTCCCGCTGGCCGGGCCGTGCCGGGCTGTGCTCGCCCCGTGTCTCGCATCCCGCGCTCACTCACCGGGGGCCGCGCACAGCAGCGGGAGGAGGAGGAGGAGGAGGAAGAGGAAGGAGACTCCGGGCAGGGCCCCGCGGGCACACGGCGGCGGCATCGCGGCAGGGGCGGCGAGGAGAGGAGTCCCACCTGTGTGGGAGGAGACGGAGAGGATGGAGGCGGAGGGAGGGACGGAGGAGCGGAGGGAAGGGCCGGTCCCGGCGGGCGGGGAGGGGCGGGGAGGCGAGGGCAGCGCTCCCGGAGCCCGCAGCCCCGGGACCCGCGGGACCGGCACCCACCGACAGCGCCAGGGACCCCCGTGTGCTCGGCCACTTCCCAGAAACAATTCTTGTTTGGAGTTATACATAATCGGTCCAGTGAGACTGGCAAAGACCTTGCAGGTTCATGCAAGCTTTTCTGACAGGGGAGTCAAAAAACAAATTTTAAATGGCTGTAGCGTGTCGTTTCACATTGCTGTCGATAAAAACCCAGTTTGTCAGATCCTACTTAACAGTACATGGAAATGGAGAGGTTGTCCTGATGGAAAAACTAAATAGAATCAACTAAAGGTGACTTAGTTCAGGGTTTTCTCTGTCTCCTTTCCTCCCATCACCAGAACCCACAGATAACCACAATTCTTTAAGAAATAATTTGGATTTCTTTTTCTACATATGGACAGTTTTAGTTTATTCTAAAGTCAGGGACCTAAAGTCAGACTCACAAACGAAGAGCCCTTCTGCTCAGCAGCTTCTTAACTCTAATGGTGCCTAAACTTACTCTTGCCTTTTCCTAATTCGGACTTAAACCTTCCCTTGGTGAATTAATCTTCTACCAGTTCCTTCCCCTGCAGATGCCAGAAACAGCCCAGATGAATTCCTAATGAATTCCTTACCCATCCTCAGACACAAACCTCTCTCTTCCCTCGCAGCAGAGACCCACAGCACTCAGGAGACCACAGTGAGCATCTCACCTCCTGCTGAACCTGTGCCAGTGCAGAGCAAGGGAGAGCTCGGCTCCCTCTGTAAACTACTTGTGAGAAATCTGGCAAGTGCTGGAGCCTTGGCTCTGTGCTAGAAGGATCGGTTCCAGATCAGTTGCAGATGAATACACACACAGAGTGCATACTTTGTATATTGCAATTGTATATAAATATGTACATTGAATATGTACGTGTGTGTATGCATAGCCACGAGTGCAGGGTGGGGAAGCCGTGCAGAGGTGTGGCAGCTCCCTGTGATGAGATGTGGAACATACAGGCACAGCAGATGGTGGGGGTGGGACCAGACCCCATGGCTGGCTTCACCACTCACTGTAGAATGCAGAAGAATCACCGGAGTGGGCTGGCCCCTCTGCAGTGTCCCAGCCCCAGCCTGAATGCTGCTTCAGAAAATTGTCCCTGTGTGCCCCACACATCTTTCCTCTTCTGACAAAATCACTTGAATCTGCACTCAAAGATTCTCACTTGCTGCTCTTCATCCCCCCAGCAGCCCTGAACTAAAGCTCAGGCATCTCTGCTCATCCTTTTTGTGAGGACTTGTTACAAGGACATGAAGTGATAGGACAAGGGGTAAGGGCTTCAAACTGAAAGAGGTTTAGTTTAGATATTAGGAAGAAATTCTTTAATGTAAGGGTGGTGAGACCCTGGAACTGCTTGCCCAGAGATGTTCTGGATGTCCCATCCCTGGAAATGTTCAAGGCCAGGTTGCATGGTGTTGTCTGAGCAACCTGGTGTTCAGGAAGGTGTCCCTACTTATGGGTGGGGAGGAGTTGGAATGAGATCATCTTTAATGTCTCTTCCAACCCAAATCATTCTATGATTCTGTTATCCCAGCCCAAATGGCAGTGTCAAAGTCAAACAAGAGCTCCACCCAAAGCGCTTCTTGCTCTCTGCAGGAGCCACATCTTCCCAAGGAGAGAGCGGGAGGGAGCAGCACCTTCCCGATCCCTGTGACAGAGGCACTTCCATAGGGGGCTGGGGTCCCAGCTTAACTCACATGCAAATGTGAACAGGAATTCGTTGCTCTTTTCTGCCTCTGTTTTCGAGTGGTTTCTCCCTGTAGCCCCATGCTTCAAGTGTCAGCAGACTACACCATGTGTTGGAGCAAACGCCCCTTCTCCTGAATCAATGCACTCTTTCATCAGGTTAACGCAGTTACTTGCAGAATATAGCTAGAAGGGACAGAAGTGAAGAGCACATAGGCAAGACTACATGGAAAAGCTGTGATGGAGTTAATTTATAAAACCAGGGCAATAACTCATGAATATTCATGGTTTACTGCTATACTGGTAATGGCAAAGAGTGTTTTGTTCAGCTGGTTGGCTTGTAACAAGCCTTGTGTGGGAGCTGGGGCTCTGCAGAACTTCAGGTGCTTTGTGCCTCTTGGCCAAGGAAATACAAAGCACAGAACCTCTTCTGGATACCAGATACATCATGATGACTCAAGAAACTGCTGGTTTCTTGGGTTTAACTGGTTGATAAAATGCAATCTTGTGAAACCTATAGAAGGGATTGACTCAAGTACAAGGTTATTGTAGAAATTCATTGCCCTGGTGATGGAAGAAGTGATTGACAGAAGACTACAATGCTCAGGTTTAAACTGAGTGCATTGTCTTTGAGAAGAAGTAAATTTTTCAGTTCAGGGGAAAGAAGTTTTTGACATAAAGTAAAAAAAAAAAACAAACATAGCAGCACTTCTTTTCAAAGGTAGGGTAAAAGGTGACTGATATTTTCCCACTAGCACTCTACTTCTTTCCAGTTTGTTTTAAGGACTTAAAGCAGTGTTGCCCTAGTATTGTATTAAGACACATTTTTCTGTTGAGCTTGCAACTACTGCATTGTTATTCCAAATATTTATCCCTGAGTGAATATCCAAGTTTATTGACATGCCTGCAGTACCCTTTTCTGTTACTTACCATGAAAACCACAGTTTGAAAAACCACAGTTGCTGTGTGTACAGCTGGAATACTACAGTTTTTCCTGGGATCTCTTCATCAGCAGTGACACTGCTCTCTTTAAAATCTCCCTTTCTTCAGCATCACCAGGATCACCAGCCCTTGTTCTTGTAACCTGCCAGACATCTGCAGGGAACTTAACACAGCAGAGAAGAGGCAGTCCAGGAGGTTCTTAGAGTGAGTGGAGGACAACATTTGTCACAGCTGGTGAGTGAGCCCACCAGAGCAGGGTTATGTTAGACCTGCTGTTTGCAAATGGAGATGGGCTGGTGGGAGATGTGGTGGTTGGAGGCAGCTTGGGGCACAGAGATCATGAAATTAGAGAGTTGTCAGTATTTGGTGAAATCAGGAGGAGCATCAATAAAATATCCACACTAGACTTCTGGAGGGCAGACTTTGGCCTACTTAGGAGACTTATTCAGAGAGTTCCTTGGGAAACAGCCCTTAAAATAAAAGAGTTAAGGAAAGGTGGGTGGTGCTTCAAAACAGAAATCTTGAGGGCACAGGAACAGATTGTCCTCATGTGCTGAAAGATGAGTAGATGAGGCAAACATCCAGCCTGGGTGTGCAACGAGGTTTTGAAAGAACTTAGGAATAAAAAGAGGACATATCATCTTTGGAAGGAAGGTCAGGTGTCTCAGGAAATATTTAAGGGGGTTGGTAGAGAATGTAGGAAAAAAAAATAGGGAGGCTAAATCTCAGTTAGAATTTAATTTCTCAACTTTTGTGAAGGATAATAAAAAATGTTTTTACAAATATATTAGTGGCAAAAGGAAGGGTAAGAACAACCTTTGTTCTCTACTGGATGTGGGAGGGAACTTAGTAACTGCAGATGTGGAGAAGGTGGAGGTGCTTAATGCCTTCTTTACCTCCGTCTTTAGTGGGAAGAGGGCTTGTCCTCAGGACAACTATTCTCCTGGGTTGGTAGATGGTATCAGGGAGCAGAACGGTCCCCCTGTTATCCAGGAGGAGGCAGTCAGAGAACTGCTGAGCTGCTTGGATGTTCATAAATCGCTGGGCCCAGAAGGGCCAGGGTGATGAGGGAACTGGCAGATGAGCTTGTGGAGCCACTCTCCATCATTTTCCAACAGTCCTGGCTCACTGGAGAGGTTCCAGATAACTGGAAACTGTCCAGTGTGAGACCCATTCACAGAGAGTGGGAAGGAAGACCCTGGTAATTATAGACTAGTTAGCCTGACCTCAGTACCTGGTAAGGTAATGGGACACTTTATACTGAGTGTCATCACTTACAGGATGGCCAGGGTATCAGACCCAGCCAGCATGGGTTTAGGAGGGGTAGGTCATGGCTGAACAACCATGACCAGGTGACCTGCCTGGTGGATGCAGGAAAGGCTGTGGATGTTGTCTGTTTGGACTTCAGCAAGGCCTTTGACACTGTCTCCCACAGCATTCCCTGGAAAAGCTGTCAGTCCTCGGCTTGGACAGGAGCACTCTGTGCTGGATTAAGATCTGGCTGGGTCCAGGGAGTGGTGGTGAGTGGTGCTGCACCCAGCTGGGGGCCAGGCACCAGTGGTGTCCCTCAGGGGTCTGTGTTGGGGTCAGTTCTGTTCAATATCTTTATTGATGGTGTGGGTGAGGGTATTGAGTCCTTCATTAGTAAATTTGCAGACAACACTAAGCTGGGAGCGTGTGTCGATCTGTTGGAAGGGAGGAGGGCTCTGCAGAGCGACCTGGAACAGTTGGATGGATGGGCAGAGTCCAGTGGGATGAAGTTTAACAAGTCCAAGTGCTGAGTCCTGCATTTTGGCCACAATAACCCCGTGCAGTGTCATAGGCTGGGGATGGTGTGGCTGGACAGTGCCCAGGCAGAAATGCACCTGGGGGTGCTGGTGACAGCTGGCTGGACATGAGCCAGCCCTGTGCCCTGGTGGCCAAGAAGACCAATGGCATCCTGACCTGGATCAGGAATGGTGTGGCCAGCAGGAGCAGGGAGGTCATTCTTCCCCTGTACTCGGGACTGGTGAGGCCACACCTGGAGTGCTGTGTCCAGTTCTGGGCCCCTCAGTTTGGGAAGGACATTGAGACACTGGAGTGTGTCCAGAGGAGGGAACAAGGCTGGTGAGGGGCTGGGAACACAAACCCTGTGAAGAATGGCTGAGGGAGCTGGGGTTGTTTAGCCTGGAGAAAAGGAGACTCAGGGGTGACATTATCACTCTCTACAGCTCCCTGAGAGGTGGCTGTAGTCAGGTGGGGTTGGTCTCTTTCACCAGGTAGCAGCTGACAGAACCAGAGGACACAGTCTAAAGCTGCATCAAGGGAAATACAGGTTGGATATTAGGAAAAAGTATTTTATAGAAAGACAAAGTACTGGAATGGTCTACCTGGGGAGGTGATGAAGTCACCATCCCTGGATGTGCTTGAAAAAAGACTGGATATGGCACTCAGTGACTTTGTTTAGTTGAAATGTTAGGGCTGGGTTGGACTCAATGATCTCGAAGGTCTCTTCCAACCCTGTGATTCTGTGTGATTCTGTGTATGGAGGCATTTAAGGCTTGTTTTAGGGCCTGATTTGCGCACCAGTGCTGGAAGCGCTCTGCTGGCATGGTTGGGCAGCACTCCCATGGGCATTAGGTAACCAAGTCTGTACTAATGATGTCATCTGGTTAAATCTCTTTCATCACCACTGGTGACAGCAGTAGACCCTTGATGTCGAAATTTTTTTGAAAGATGTTAATTAGTGCTGTCAGCAGGAGTATTCCCCAGACAGCCCTGGAATGAGAAGCAGTGAGCAGGGCCCCTTTCACGTATGGTGTAAACTCCATCAAGCCCTCAGCACAACAAAGACCATGAATTGGAGGGATGCCTGCAGCAGGATAGCAGGATGGAGCTGGTGGGTTCATTACTTTCCCAGCATGGGGTTAGACTGAGGACTACAGTCTTGGAAGACTGAAGCAAAAATTTGGGAGCAGTCCAATGGAAACCACTCTGAACCTGACTTCAAGAATATACAGGCAGGAGCAAGACAAGGAGCTCACTGAAGAAATTCTGACAGCTGAGTCTGCTACTGGCCAGCTTTGTCTTTGGAGCCTGCAGGACTCAGTGCATGTTTTTCAGAGCAAGCATAGAAGGTCCAAGATTTCTAAAGAGCTCTTCAACTTGCAGCAGGTTTGGTGACTACTCAGGCAACCCCATTTCATCTGTGATCCCTGAGTTTATGTAAATTGGTTTGAAGCCCAGCAGTTTAAACTTAAGCTGCCTGAAATGGTGTGGGCATGTGTGGCTCTTTAACTGATATGAACTAAATTGGGGGGGACAGGGAGGAAGGGGGAATCTCTGGCTCAAAGCATCCTGGATTTTTAAGTTTTACTATTACTATTATCATTATTACTATTATTAATATTCTACACTTTGCCTAAAATTTTGTACAAAGAGATCTGTGAATAGCAGAGACTCCTCTACTTTTGCCTCTCATCACAGTAGCTGTTGAGAGAACTATGGTTTGTTCAATAAAATGTAAGAGATAGTATCAGTAATGGCTATTCAAGGATATTCAGTAATTCCAAGCATAAGAAAAAATGCACTAAAAAGACTGATCTTGATTTCTTTCCCTCTTTCTTTATTAGGATTCATATTATCATATATAATCATATATCATATATAATCATATATCATATATAATCATATATCATATATAATCATATAATCATATTAGGATTGTGTTTCAACACAGTAATATTCTTGAATACAGTGTAGATTAAATGCTTATATAATCACAGGACTCCCAAAGTTGGATTTCCAAGAAACACCCCCACCAAAGATAATGAGACTTAGGATAAAATAATGAGGCTCAACGTCAGCATAACTTGGTAGGCAAATAGATAAGTTGGAAATTGGCCAGGGAGTGCAGGAGAAGGCACTTCATCTTTTGCAAATAGGCACCATGTAGTTTTTAACAATCCACTAAAATGATCTATTTGATCAAGAACATGGCTACACTGAAGAGTGTTCCTAACACCCAGAAAATTATTACTTTCTGCTAATAAGGTTTTTCTAAATCTCCCAGACATATTGTACAGGTCACTTGCCTTAGGGTAGAGGCACTTGGCACTCCAAATCATTTTCTGCAGCCTTTCCAAGAAAACTGCAGGAACTTGTGTTTTCCTTCCAAACAGAAGGAATAATATTTAAATCATCAGTCACCTCTTTCCAAAATATTTTGACTTTCATACTATTTCTTCCACCGCCCCAGAGATGTCCTGGCAGTGACAGGACCAGCCCCAAGTCCCAGGGCAAACACCTTTTCTTTAGGAAAAGCTTAATTGTTGTCAGCTGTGAGTCTCATTGTCCATGGCACATGGTTTGGGACACATTTCAGCCGTTGTATCTCAATTGGTTGCACTATTTCTTTGATCCATTTTAGTAATAAATATTAGAGCTCATATTTTCCATAGAAAATAGCTTAAAATAAAGTTGTTGGGATTTTTTTTTCTCCTGCTTGGCTACTGCTGATATTTTTCTCAGCTTCTGTCTGAGCCTGCCAGATAAGAAATGATGTCTGTTGGTCTGTCCATCCTCCTCCCTTTCACTGACTGACAGTACTTTGCTGCCCTCACTGCAGAATTCTCCTTGCTGCTCTAGTGATAAGCACAGTGAGAAACAGATTAGTTCAGCAACATTATCAGATCGTGGCTGCTTCCTTTCCACAGAGGGATAAAAACAGTCTCTCTCTAAGAAATCTTTCTCCTTTTTCTCTTCCACTGCCTCCAACATTCTTTTAGGATAAACCTGGAAGCATATAGCAAGTCTGTGTGTCAGATTTAACAGGAAGGGAGATGGAGAGGGACTGTAGTACATTAATACCTGTCTTTCTGACATGGTTTGATTTCATTCAAATCATTCTTTGCTTTATTGCTGTGATTTGGGATACTTATTTTTTATGCTTCAGAATATTTTTTTTAAAACTCTTATTCCTGAGCTATTTTTTTTTTTACTTGTGTTCATTGCCTTATTTTATTATTCACATTCGGAATGCACACACACTCTCATAAAGAACCCCTTGAACAAACAAAAAGATCTCAGATCCACTCAACAAACAAGCTGCACCTACTCAAAGATTAGGAAATGCAAAATCTCAAAAATATTAAATCTTAGTGATGTCACCAGTTAAAATGGGCATGTTCCAGAGTGGGTTCCAGCCTGTGCAGGGAAGTTTACTAGCAGAACAAGTTTGCCTTCTGAGGAGCAAAGAGCCTGAGACAGTGACAGGTCAATCTGTAATAGGTCAGCCCAAGGTTTCCCTCCCTGTGCCTCAGTCAGCACAGTGCCAGGAGCCCCACAATGCTGGACAGCCTGGGCAAGCCCTGTGTGTCTCTGCTGCAACATCACCTGCACAGCCAGGAGCCTCAGAGACCTGCAGGGACAGTGCCTACAGAGCACGTGCTGTAAAAATGTGGAGGTTTTATTTGAAATGGGAGAAAGTGGGTGTGTTTCCATGGGGAAGGAAAAGAGGGACAGGGGACATCTCAGAGAGCTGCTGTCACCCTTGGCTGAGTGTGAAGCCAACATTTCAAAGCAGAAGAGCTGGAACATTGCCTGGAGTGTACCAGGAATTTTCAGCATAAACAGAACAGCCTGCTTTCCCCTTCTCAGGCAGGTAGGAATCACATGGGATACAGTTTTCAGCAGCACTGCCAGCCTGCCCAAAGCAGGGCCATGGGATACAAAACATCTGCCCAAACAGTCGAAATACAAAATACGGCAGAGTCACCTGCAACAGAGGGCAAGTGACTGTTCTCTCCTCAGGTCAAACATGAACCCTTGGGAGCCTTAGTAACATGCAGTGCATCCCAGCTTAGAGCAGGATTCTCAGGTTATTAGAGCAGAAACCTCACTTGTCTTCCTGACTTTATCACATATGACCTTACACCTCTCTTGATCTGCTCTCTGGCCGCTCTTGCTGGCTCTGCTTTAGATCCGTGCTTCCCGGTTTCACCAATGCCCTGCCTGTGAACAAGCCCATGCCTCTGCTCATCTGATGCTGGATTACCTCTCTGATTTACAGTTCAGTTTGTTTCCAGGAGAATGCATTCTCTGTACTCTCTGTGCTGCTGATGAACAAGAGATCGTGACATCTTTAATCTTCCCCTGTGAAAAGCCCCACTGCACCCAGCTGTCCCTGGATGCCAGCAGCTTCAAAGGGTGGGTGGCTGTGGGCTATGGAAATTTGAGGGAGGTTTTTTGCCCATTGGGATAATTTAGGCCCCCGCCCTACAAGTATTCATGCACACATGCATTTTTAATCACAAGAGCCCTATGGAATCCCATTTATCTCAGAAAGATTAAATTCCACTCTATGCCTGGATATCAAAAAACTCTGTTGTAACAGAAATGTGGCTCCACTGGAAAGGTGGGCATTTCATCCCCATCTCTTTGCTCTCCTGGGCCTGTGTTTGGTAAGTGGCAAAAAGGAATGCTGCTTGTCTCTGATCCTGAATCACAGCATGGGTCCTGACTCAGCTCACATTAGTTCTCCTTGTGTTAGTAGGACTGCACAACTCCTGAACCCATGCTGGCTCTCCATCAACCAAGCAGAGGAACGTGCCTGTACTTGTTAATGTAGATAGGTCTCTGGAGTTCCTGCTCACTCCTCAAGGCACTGGCATAATTGTTGATTTGTCCTGGAACTCCTGCCATGGAGGATGGCACAGATGAGCTAAGATGCTGCCATCTATCTCTGGCATGTTGTTTCCCTTCCACCAAAAAAGTCCTTTGTAAGCAAGACAGCCATGGTTTGGGTCAGATCACTCAGTTTCTGTGTCAGACAAGATAAAAACTTTAATCTGAAGTTAATCAGTTTCTTAGAGGGGAATTTTGAAGATATAATTCTTCAAGTTGTAATGAGCAATTCAATCATTTATTTTTACCAAAACCAACACAGAATTCTTTCACCTCCTTCTCTCTCAAGATCTGCCATTTTAAGTCTTTGTGTCTGACTCCTTTTGTATTTTAAAGAGGACCATAGTGATTTTTGCTTTAAAGTATGTTGTCCTTATTTAACATGCTTTCACATGCTGCGTGGCAGATCTGAAGTACTGTTCCTGACCAAAGGACAGTGACTGCCTTTTTATTAGGTAATATTACCGCCTAATGGCTACAATGAAAAGATGCTTTCACCTAATTATTGTTAAAATAATTGTTAAAATAAAAAATAATTGTTAAAATAGGCTGCAAGTATTTGGAATGAGCTGAATGGTATTTGGAATGGGGAGGACCTGATCTGGGTAATGCTGTGGTGTCCTGATGACACCAATCTCTTTCTCTCCAAAGAGAGTAAGTCCAGGTTGGGGTTGAGCCATACAGCAGTGAGTATGTACAAACATACATACAAACATACACACAGACAAACCTTTGAGGATTGCTTGTGCCTGACAGAATTGACACAAGAATAGTGATGACTCTATGATAGATTGGGAGAGGCCACACAGTGGTATTAGACTGCTTATTTTTACCCAAGTTATAACTGGAATAGAAACATCTTCATAAAGATGGTCACTTAAACTTGTAATTTTTATGTTGATTAATGCAGAAACAGGGACAGCAATATAACTTTGATATTGGTAATCACACAGAATCATTTAGGTTGGAAAAGACACCCAAGATCAGCAAGTCCAACCACTGACCAATCATCACCAGCTCAACTAAACCATGGCATGCAGTGCCACATCCAGTTGTTTCTTGGACACTTCCAGGAATGATGACTCCACCATCTCCATAGGGAGTCCATTCCAAAGTTGTTACCCTTTCTGTGAAGAAGTTCTTCATGAATTTCAGTTGTTGATAACCACTTGTTAACCAGAGATGGCAAGATCACCATATCATAGAAACACATAGTAGGGAAAGACCTTTAAGACCAAGAAGTCCAACAAAAAACCTTCCACTGTCAAGTCCACCACTAAACCATGTCTCTAAGTGCCAAATCCATGCATCTTTTAAAAACCTCCAGGGATGGTGACTCCAGTGCTTCCCAGGACAGCAGGGAGGAGATTGGAGCAGATAGGAAGCTTTCTGCTGTTTAGTCTTTTTCAGTTAAGAGAAAATGACAGATCAGTCATACTTTGAAGAACACCAGTCATACTTTGAAGAACACCAGTCATACTTTGAAGAACATGCGAGCACATTTTTCACAGACTGAGCCTGGCTGGCTGCTCTCAAAGTTTAGGCACCTGGATAAGAAAAGTCTTGGTTCTGCTAGTATAAATACAATAGCTGTCCTTGGGTTTAGTAAAGCCAACCCTTTACCCTTGATAATTTCATATGAAATTTGTGTCATGGGTTTTGAGTTGGCCATGTCACGACAAATTATTTTACACTTAAAAAAAAAAAAAGTACCAAATACAACCAAATCACTGAATTATTTCAAAGCCACTAAATATGTCCATGGAAAAGCTTTTCCATAGTACTAATCTTACATGACTTACTAATTAAATTTTGTCCTTAAAACGATCCATACCGAGATGTTTGAAGAGAAAAGAGAGAAATGCACAAAAGAGATGAGAAATAGCAGAAAGAAGAGAGAAACACACAGTGGAGTGAGGACTTTTTATCTGATAAGAAGGAACACATGCTGTAAGGTATGTATTTTAGTAAAGAAGCCAAAACCCTCAAATCTCCACTGCTGTCACCATTCCTATAGAATTCCCATCAAACCTACAGTCTCAATATACGAAACAATCAATCAGTCTCCCTAGCCATGGAGAGATACCACTGCCCAAGGCATAGATTGATTTCACTGTGAGCACAGAGGAAAATTCAGGCAAGGCTAAAAAAAGAAACAGATTAAAACAAGGGCTGACAGAATACCTTCATTTTGGTTTCATTATGAACAAATTCTAACTCTTTATTATTTCTTCTGAGCTGTCTCTCTCCTATTCATATCCATTCTCTATTTAAACATCATATATTTTCATTCAGAAATAAGCTCTCATTACAAAGGACTGATCTCTTATATGTATATACACAACACAAACTAGGAATATTAATCAAAGATCTAAGCATATTTTCTGCATAGAAAATATGCTGGAAAATGTATCCTCCCATTCCCTTCCCCAACTATATAGGCAGCTTCAGGAACAAATGATAACAAATGATCCCAAATGATCTGGAGTTCATGACAAGAGCACCTACACTTATGAAACATATTTTTTTCAGTATTTTGCTTACTGATATTTGAATTCTGTGCAGGGAGAATGCATGTGCGAGGAGTGGAGCAGCCTCCCTTCTGAAGTTCTTTTAACCTAATTGAATGTGTAATGGGCTCTGAATATAAATTCCAAGGGGAAACATCAGATGGATGTTAACAATACCAGAACAACTTCTAAAGAACTTTCTTGGACTATGTGGATCTTTCTTAATCAAGGAGAGTTTTTTTTAATGCTTGTCAAAAGACAGTCTCGGTCACAGGTACTCTTCTTGATCCTGAAACATGACTTCATACAGGGATGTCAGAGGACCTGAATTATGCATGTGGTCAGCCCAGAGTGATGCCATCTAGCCTTAAAACCAATGCAGCTCTCTTGGATGTGAAAGGAAGGAGACGACAGGTGGTAGTGTAGAATTTGCGCATTTACAAGTCACCTACAAAATGTATTTCTCCAAATATATACAAAAATGTCAGCAAAAGCCAACTTTCCTCCAACCTAACCAGTATTGTTTTCCCATCAATTTCTCAGTAGTGGCTTCAGGCAATACCTGAAAAAGGTTGGTGGCTGATGACAGCACTACAAGGAACAGAGAGGCTGCAAGTAAGAGTCAGAGGAGGCAAAGGGCAGTGGTGTAACATTAGAAAGACCAATGGGCAAGAGTGATTTTACAAGGCCTTGACAAATTCTATTTACTCCTCAAAGTTAAAGACTTGTGCTTGTGCCTCCTGCCTAGAATAATAACTCATCCTCCTGCTGAGGATGAAATCTGTGTGGTGAGAGGTAAGAACATTCTCTGTAAGCACAGCCTTCACAAAACAAAGGAACACAGATGTGATTTTCCCACAGCTACACTGAGACCCAGTCATAGGAGTTAATGGCTGCCACAGGGAAGGACTGACATAAGGGCTTCTCCTTTCTATAACTGAAAATCCAGGTTTGATGCATGCTCTGTTAACTGTTCAATTCTGAAGGTTTCAGCATCTTTTCTCAGTAACCACACATGGCAATCAATATTTTCAGAGGCCACTGACACAGCCTTAAAGGCATCCCATCTGTCTGTCATCAGAAAGCTTCTCATCTCTATATATCTGCATTAGTATTCACTGGGAATGAAGCATATTAAAAAAATACATTGAGTATGAGGCCTTTACAAAATGCTGTGGTGGGTTTACTACAGAATGTGAGTGTGTTGCAACACCCAAATGAACATTCATGTGAGAAGGCCCAGAAAACACCAGACCCCACATGATTTCTTACAGACAACTCTTCTGTACATCATTGTCTTCCCTATAGTAAATCAAGCCAAATACAGCATGCAAACATTTCTGTACTTCAGCCTGTGCTAAATAAATGTTTTTTCCTATTGTTTTTTAATGACAGATGTTTCCCTTTGAATTTTCATGCTCTAGCACAGATCATTCTATAGTCACCTTCAAACTCTACATATATACATGGATGTATGTGAATAAACTGCAATGATAAAATATGCAGAACCTCTGCATGCCAATTTTTTTTAAACATTATCTGTCCATCACTGTTCTCTGCACTTGTTAAGGGATGGCGTTCTTCCACCCTACCAAAACATCCCTAAACAGATTCTTAAATGTCTTCCCTAAGACAGATTCTTAAAAAAACTCCAAAGTAAGACTTATTAATGAGAACTGTCTTTATTAGGCACTTATTTGTGGCCAAGAATATAGCTTGGCTGAAGCCAAGGAGGTCTTAGTAGGAGTTAAGTTCAAAGAGTTTAGGAGCAGTCCGTGCCTGATTTAACCACATGCCTCCAAAGAGCATGCACAGAGCAGGCTGCCTTGCCCTAGGTCCTCTTGCCCAGCCTGCAGCACAGCATTTTCTTGCAGGACTGTGGTGAACTGTCACTTCTGACCATTTTAATCAGTCCAGCTGTAGGGATGCTGTGGCTGGTCTGGGTCGTATGTGCCCTTGGATCATTGCGGCTACAACTGCATCACTGAGTTGTTAATGTCTTCTGCAAGGCTGGCTCAAGTCTTCAGGCTATCTGGACTATGTGCTGGTAAAATCCAGCCTGAGGAGGTGGGGCAACCTAGCCTTTACAAACATATTAACTGATGATCAGATTTGAAGATTAAAAGTACACTGTGGCTCCTGCCTTCAGCTTGCTTTCAGGAATCAGTGAAGCTAAGCCACTCAATTGTCAAGCTTCCTTTTGTTACAAACACTCTCCCTTTATTTCCCAAACATGGCATTCTTAATTGTACCTATAAATTACTTCTTCAGTCCTCTTGTGTAGCAGCATGAAAAGCAAGTTTTAACACGGAATGTGACAAATCTACAGAAGTACACGAACCATAAGACATCTGTGTTACAAACTGGACATTTCATCAAAGAAGTAGCTTTTTTGGTTGTTTTCTCATTGGTCAGCTGCAACAAAGAAAGTAATAACAAACAAACAATAGATTTCCCAGAGCTCTGCCAATATCCCCTCTATATCCACTCACTTCTAATACTTTCAGACATTTCCTCTGCTGCACAGCGCGCGTTCACACCCCAGTGTGTACACACACAGGCGTGCACAGACCAACAAAGAGCATCCTTCCAGCAAAATGCCCTGCATGAGGCTACAGATCACTGAAGCCCAAAACATTTCTTTATGACACCCCACAGCTGTTGTCAGGGAAGGAGTAAGATGCCACAATAGTTTTTTCTAAACAACACTGACATGTTTCTGACATTCCTCCCCTTCCTCCAGCAGACAAATATTTTATCAGTTTACCTTTAATGTAATATTCTTCCTGTCTCCTTCCCAGGATGGGAATGCCTGGCCAGAAGAAATAACTTTTCCTGCCACAGAACAAGTTTCTCTTTATTTCAGCATGCCCTGCCTCCTGCAAGCAGGGCAAGAAGATCACGGGAGCCACGGGACTGGTGGGGATGCCGGGCGTGAAAGGCGCGTTTATTCTGTCTCTCCCCAGTCCCAGCCCCTTGGCTGTAGGCGTCTACCCAGCACTCCTTGGATCAAGAGTGGAGAATCACATTTCTCCTTGATCAGGCTGGCTGCCTGGAGGAAGATGATTGCAAGCAGATGTACCCATGTTCTCATGTGAAAGGAATTTCAGCTTTTGTGTCAGCTGTACTGTACGATGAGCGCCCAGCTCCAGGGAGCATTTTAGTGCTCTGTAATTCCTTGCAGGTGCTGGGAACCAGTATGTGTTGGTACAGCAGAGCTGAGACACAGGAGGGACAGCACACCTGGGGTCAGCAGGAGGGCCAGAAACCAGAGGCATGACCAGCAGGCTCCCCTTACTGCAGGGAACAAGGCTGGGGTTCATAAAAACTCATTTTCCTGCTGAACACCCATTATGCCCAAAACTTCACGAGGCTGTGGCAGCAAAACTGTGTTTTACCACAAGTGTAGTGGTTTCAACCTCCTCTTACGGATGATCCAGGAGGAATAAACAAGATGGACATCAATAATATCAAATTAATTTATCTGAATATGTAGCTAATGAGGAACAGACAATGAGTGTGGCATCTGTATATTAAAAAGTTCTTCTTAAGCAATGGGATATCCCAGTAATGTTGCAAATGGCCCAAGGAAATTGCAAATACAGCTGTATTTTGGAGTTTTATATAAAACATTATATATTTTTAGTGCCAGAATGGCTAAGATACATATCCAGATATTCAGTGGAAATGGATGTACCCTTTGGATCATACTTCAGGATGTCTGGCCACGTCAGGGTGAATATTCCTGCTCATGGGACATACCTGGGCATACAGTGGCAAAGCAGCTGTAAGCAGTGTGTAAGGGCCCAGACACTGCACATGGGGCTGTCGTGGTTTAAAACCAATAACTAAGAAAATTACTTATTTCTTGCTGTGAGATATGGATTAGAATAAGGGCAAAACAGGCATAAAACTTAAAAGGAATAAAGAAAGTTTATTGACAAACAACAAGAATAAGAACACCAGAATAAACTTCCAGAAAAACCTT